>NW_012108375.1:146493-151642 GCF_000951045.1 Mandrillus leucophaeus
TGCTGTGTCGCCCAAGCTAGAGTACAGTAGCACAATCTTGGCTCACTGTAACCTCCGCCTCCTGGGGTTCAAGTGATTCTCATGCCTCAGTCTCCAACTAGCTAGGACTACAGGCACACGCCACCACAACTGGCTAATTTTTGTATTTTTGGTAGAGACAGGGTTTCACCATGTTGGCTAGGCTGGTCTTGAACTCCTGACCCTCAAGTGATCTGCCCGCCTCAGCCTCCCAAAGCACTGAGATTACAAGTGTGAGCCAACATAACTGTGTGTGTGTGTGTGTGTGTGTGTGTGTGTGTGTGTGTGTGTGTAGACAGACCCCTGGTTAATTAGCTTGCCAAAGTTAACTGTTAATTATGAAAACAGGATGACTTCTAATAAGCCCTAAATGCTTCATAATAAGTCCTAAAATTTAGGAAAACTTATAGGAGAAGGATTACTTCTAGATACTCATATCATTAGGACAAAGCTAAAAGCTCTGGAATATGATTACTACAAAACTGCTGGCACTGTTGCACTAACTTGGTGGGACTTGTTTATAAACTTTATTTCCCCAATTTGTATTAAGAAGTATTATATGACAGTATTTAGTGTTTGTGAAAGTCCTGTATTTGGTCAGACCATTTAAAATTTATCATCGGGTGATTCTTTTTTGTAATTATAAAAGAAACACACGCTCATTCTAAAAATTTCAAGGGCTGATTTTTCTCTCCTTCTGAGGTAATAAGGACTTAACATTTTAGAATATATCTTCCATACTTAGTATCAAACTAAACATACTAAATAAGATACTTGGCCTTGTTAATAATTTCAACATATATATAAATGTGATATATCATATTAACAAAATGAAGGAAAAAAGCTCTCAAAGGATGCAGAAAAAGCATTTGACAAAATTCAATGTCCTTTCATAATAAACTCTCAACAAATCAGGTATAGATGGAAAGCACCTCAACACAATAAAGGCCATATGTGACAAATCCACAGCTCACATCATACTTAACAACGAAAAGTTAAAAGCTTTTCCTCTAAGATCTGGGACAAGGTAAGGATGCCTATTCCTGCCACTTCTTTTCAACGTTGTACTTAAGTCCTACCCAGAGAAAGAAATAAAAGGATTCCAAATTACAATAGGAGAAACTGAAATGTCCCTATCTGCAGACAACATAACCTTATACATAGAAAACCCTAAAGACTCCAACCAAAATACTGGTAGAATTCAGTAAACTTGCAGGATACAAAAATCAACATACAAAAATCAGTAACATTTTTGTATACTAACAAACTATATGAAAAGGTTATTAAGAAAACAATCCCATTTATAATAGCTACCAAAAAAATAAAATACTTAGGAATAAATTTAACAAAATAGGTAAATGACACACACACTGAAAACTACAGAACATTCGATGAAAAAAATTGAAGCAGCACAATAAATGGAAAGAAATCTTGTGTTCAATGGACTTGAAAATTAATATTGTTAAAATGTCCATACTACCCAAAGTGGTCTACAGATTCAACCCAATCCCTACCAAAATTCCAATGACATTTTTCATAGACAAAGAAAAAAACAATCCTACGATTCATATGGAGCCACAAAAGACTGAATACCCAAAGCAACGGTGAACAAAAAGAACTAAACTGCAGGCATCACACCTGACTTCAAAATATGCTACAAAGCAACCATAGTCAAAGCAGCATGGTAATGACATGAAAACAGACAGACCAAAGGAATGAAATAGACAGTCCAAAAATAAATCCATGTATTTTGTCAATTATTTTTTGACAAGGGTGCCAAGAACACATACATAATGGGTAAAGGACAGTCTCTTCAATAAATAAAGGACAGTGTTGGGACAACTGGACATCCACATGCGGAATGAAATTAAACTCTTATCTTACACCATATAAAAAATCAACTCAAAATGGATTAAAGACTTAACTGTAACACCTGAAAGTATTAAAAAAAAATCACTAGAAAAAAATATAGGAGAAAAGCTCCATGACATTCCAGAGCCTGGCAATGGGTTAAACAATGATTTTTTTTTAATATCACCCCAAAAGCACAGGCATAAAAAGCAAAAACAGACAAATGGGATCACACCACACAGAACAGCTCCTGTACAGCCAAAGAAACAACAGAGTGAAGAAACAGCCTATGGAGTGGGAGAAAATGTTTGCAAGCTATACATCTGAGAAGGGGTTAGTATTTAAAATATGTAAGAAACTGAAAAACCTCAATAACAAGAAAACAAGTAATCTGACTTAAAAATCAGCAAATGACCTGAATAGATGGTTTTCAACAAAAGACATACAAATGACCAACAGGTAAATGAAAAATGTTCAACATCATTAATCACCAGGGAAATGCAGATTAAATCTACAGTGAGATACGACCTCACACTTGTTAGAATGAGTAAAAAGACCAAAGATAAGTGCTGATGAGGAAGTTGAGAAAAGGGAATGCTTGCACACTGTTGGTGGGGATGTAAATTAGTATAGCCACTATGGAAAACAGTATGGAGGGTCCTCAAAAAATTAGAACTACCACAAGATCCAGCAATCCCACTACTGGATATGTATCAAAGTGAATGAAATCAGTATGCTGAAGAAATATTTAAACTCCTATGTTCATTACAGCCCTATTCACAATAGCCAAGACAGGGAATCAACCTAAGTGTCCATCAATGGATGAATGAATAAAGAAAATATGATATACACAATGGAATACTATTCAGCCTTTAAAAAGAAGAAAATCCTGTTAATTTGCTGTAACATGGATAAACCTGGAGGACATTATGTTAAGTAAAACAAGCCAGGAACAGAAAAAAAAAAAAATACCACATAAGCTCACTTACATATGGCATCTTGCAGAGGCAGAGGCAGAGTAGCATGGTGGTTACCAGGGGCTGGGGATGGGGAAGCAGGGATGGAGGATTGGAATATGTTGTTCAAAGGATATAAAATTTCAGTTTGACAGGAGAAATAAGTACAAGAGATCTATCCTGCAACATGATGACCACAATTAAAAATGTAAAAACAAACCAAAAAAACCCCTTACATTTATTGTCCACGTGCTTTAAGCTATGACAGATTTTATGTATACACATTAAACAAATTCTAAGCCAAGGCTATAACATTTAATTTTACTGTATTTGATACAAAACAGGTGGCAAAACTTGTAAAGTGGGGCAACTATCTTTACATAAAATATTCTTAGATGAAGTTCATATTAATATATTAGATTTAACTTATTTTTATATTCTTATTTTTGAAAACTCAATAGAAATCTTAGAAATGAAACATGTTCCCAAGTGCAAAAAATTATGGGCAAAAAAAACCCTTACCATTCTTGCTGACATCCAGTTCCCTGAGATTAATAAGGTTTGCAATGGATGCTGGTAACGTTGTTAAATCATTGTCTGGCAAACTCAGTTTGTGTAAAGACTGACAGTTAAAAAGTTGCTATTGAAAAAAGGGAGGAAAGAATGTCAATTATATATATCTTTAACTATTTCATGAACTTTTATACATATAAATAATATCAGCCATATTAAAACTGAATGAGTTTTAACTTATACTAATACCAGGAAAGATGTCTCATTGTTCTCGTTACGCTATTATAGATATGAATACAACTGAACCATTCATATTAATTTATATCTTCATACTTCTACCTTAAGCAAAATGCACTTAGTGAGAGTAAATATATAGCTGTATTCTCTGTTGAGTTAGTACAAAAAATAAGTGGCTATTAAATGTGATCAACTCTGGAGCTTGTCTTTCAAGCAATCTTATTCCAAAATGAAAGTCCTATTTAAGAAGAATATTCTTCTAAAAATGTAAAAGTGTTAGGTATGATAAGATATAAATGATTCAGTTATTTGCACTGTTGTAGCAAGACTTTCCCTTTCCAACAAAACCCCTAAACCAAGACTCTACTGGTGGTGATCAGAGGAGGAGACAAATTTTGGTCTTCCATATTCTCTAGAACTAGCTACGGAAGATAAACTGCCTGCTGAAGAACAACATATAAAGAAGAACAGTGAATTACCCTACCACAATCTAGGTTTCTAGTTCATAAATACGTGACCAACAACCTTTAATTTTTATCCATAGCCATATAAAGATTTCTCTGTAAGATAACCCCTAGGATAGCAGTGGCTTTCAAAATGTTCTTACTGACCACCAGAAAAAAACCTGTTGCGTACCATCATCCAGTATGTATATACACACAAATCTAAAACATTTTCATGAAACAATGGCTATACACAACACACTCTATTTTCTATTTTTTATAATTAAGGCTGCAAGAGTAGATATAAGATGTTCATTAAATTTGAATTTCAGATAAACAAATAATTTTTTAGCACAAGTATATCCCACAATTATATGGAACACACTTACACTAACAAATTATTCCTTGTTTATTTGAAAATTCTAATTTAATTGTCCTATATTTCCTAATTCTCACAGTCCAAATTTATGGTTCTTTTTTCAAAATGCTACCCACACATACTAAACTGATTTTATGAGCTACCAATGGGTCTCTACATAGTTTTAAAAACACTGCTGTTTGGGTGGCAAAATTATAGCAATTTAATTGGTATAGGATAATAAGAGGAGAAATTGATATAGGATAATAAGAGACTGGGATTTAAGAAGAAAAAGTACACTGAAAAAAGTTTGGTGAAAAAAAAACAAGGTGATAACTTGAGAACGTGTTTCATGGCAACAAACTAACTTTCTCCTTTCAGTTGTTACTAGACTTCAGAAATTTAAGTCCTCCAAAACCTTTTCAAACAAATTATAAATGGAGGAAAACAGTAACTGTATGAACTCAAAAAAAGCTGTTTAACAATAAAATTATGATATGGTAAAAGGACAATTACCCTCAATTGTAACAATGCACATTAACGTCTTATGAAAAGTCGAAAAAGACAGCATTAATTTCAATTATTGGTCTAGTCAAATCTACTGACTCCAGAAATTATTTAGTCTCATTATTTACCTTAATGGCTACAAGGCAACTAAAATTAAATACAAAATTTTACGTTATCTGCACAAGTATAAAAGCAATTAACTTGAAGAAATACAAGTTTAAAAATCGACTTTTAAAAATGTGAATTGTGCGGCATACTCTAAGATA
>NW_012108375.1:151697-154174 GCF_000951045.1 Mandrillus leucophaeus
TAAGATACAATTAAACCAAAAAATTCAAACACCACACAAACATATTGGCAACTTTATAGCAATATTAGGAATATCATATTTCTAGGTATAAAAATAACCAAAGGTAATTCTTCAAAGAAAGTATTAGCATACCTTTGGAAGCTCTTCAATCTGATTAGCATCTAAATAGAGCTCCTCCAAGGTTTTTTCAAAAGTAAAAATCTCTTTCGGAACTTGTTCTAAGCTGCAGTGAGAATAATCAAGAGTAGTGACAGTCTCCTCTTCCCCTCGTAGACAGCGACATGGTACCAACCGCACAAACAAGCTTCGTTTTGTAGTCATTTTTAGACACTGCAATATTCGAATAAAAAGAAATTAAAAACATACATATTACAATGGTTTTTCAGAACAAATCATTCCCATTTATCACAATTCATATGTCACAGATAAACACTTCTCCCGCCACTATACAAGCACAATCGAACCCATTTAACATTGCTTTAATACCCACATTTATAGCTACTGGATTTCAAAGTAAACTCAAGCTCTATAGTACTTCACAAAACAATCCATGAAGTAGCCATTTACATGCTTCTTCAAAAACTGTGCTTTGAGGCCGGGCGCAGTGGCTCACGCCTGTAATCCCAGCACTTGGGAAAGCTGAGGCAGGCAGAACACAGGTCAGAAGATTGAGACCATCCCGGCTAACACGGTGAAACCCCATCTCTACTAAAAATACAAAAAATTAGCTGGGCAAGGTGGTGGGCGCCTGTAGTCCCAGCTACTGGGGAGGTTGAGGCAGGAGAATGGCGTGAACCCAGGAGGCGGACCTTGTAGTAAGCTAAGATCATGCTACTGTACTCCAGCCTGGGCAACAGAGCGAGACTCCGTCTCAAAAAAACAAACAAACAAAACTGTGCTTTGAGTCTGCTTCTTAGTTCTCAACAAAAAAAACTCTAATAAGACAAAGATTTTTTATTTAATTTTACTTAATTTCTGACTCTAAGAGTTCTACGTGTCTTCATTAAGGACTTGATTAAGTGCAGTTCTGAGTAGGAAGTGGGAATGCAAAGATATTTTCAGGTCTTCTTAAACAGCCATCAGGGATCAATCACCCTATAACCTTCCCATGAAAAGTCAAAGTTTCCACATAAAAATTCCCACCTACTCCAAGTATATTTTGTTTAAATTAAATATGGGCCCTATAGTTTTTCTAAAGAACTTACATGTCTGAAATGTGTTTAAGGTTACACACTGGTGCAAAACTTGCTTAAATAAATAACAGATTTCAAATTAATTGAGGGAAAAGGCCAATTCTGAATTAGTGAACATTCTCAGGGCCAACTTTATTAAGTACACAATGTATATACATAGGTTAATTCTAACTACGCTAAGATTATATTAGCAAAGTAAGATTATATTTGCACAAGTAATAAAGCAATTAACTTGAAGAAATAAAAGTTTAAAAATCAACTTTTAAAAATTTGAATTGTGCGGCATACTCTAAGATAAAATTAAACCAAAAAATTCAAACACCACACAAATATACTGGCAACTTTATAGCAATATTAGGAGTAAATAAAATAAATAAAAATGATAATTAGTGTTATCAATTCTTTCTATGTAAAACAATCTATTCTTGCTGTAGTCAGAAGATTCCATTAGAGTATTAGATTACCTCTAACCAGGACCAAGACTAGGTTAAGGCCAGTGAGGCCTCAGGCACAAAATATAAGGAGGTATCAAAAAATTCAGTAATCAAGATAAATACAATATCTTAATATAATGTTTTAAAAATATAGATTACTGAAAAAGAATCCATGTATAAACAAAATGTCCAATGTTAAAACAAAAACGGGATCTGGTATTAGCGATTTTTCCTTTTGCCTCAAGCTGTAACAGGGATCTGCAAGGCACTGCTTCTAATTCTTCTGCTTCATATTATACGGTATTTTAAAAGTGACAAAGAGTAAGATATGTATTTCCCTTGCAATCTTTTTAAAAAATTGGCTATTCTAGGCCGGGCGCAGTGGCTCACACGTGTAATCCTAACACTTTGGGAGACCAAGGCAGGCGGATCACTTGAGGTCAGGAGTTTGAAACCAGCCTGGCCAACATGGCGAAACCCCATCTTTACACAAAAAAATTAGCCGGGCGTGGTGGCACATGCCTGTAATCCCAGCTAGGGAGGCTGAGGCAGGATAACTGCTTGAACCCGGGAGGCGGAGGCTGCAGTGAGCCGAGATGGTGCCACTGCACTCCAGCACAAGCAGCACAAGACTCCGCCGCAAAAAAAAAAAAAAAAAATTTTTTTTTTTTTTAACTATACTTAATCACTCTATACCAGGCACTGTGCTAAGTTCTTTAGATAAACTATATGCAGACTCTCATTTCATTGTCACTGCAACTTTCTTTTTCTTTTTTTTTTTTTGAGACGGAGTCTCGCTCTGTCGCCCAGGCTGGAGTGCAGTGGCCGGATCTCGGCTCACTACAAGCTC
>NW_012108375.1:154224-212339 GCF_000951045.1 Mandrillus leucophaeus
CTTTCTTTTTCTTTTTTTTTTTTTGAGACGGAGTCTCGCTCTGTCGCCCAGGCTGGAGTGCAGTGGCCGGATCTCGGCTCACTACAAGCTCCGCCTCCCGGGTTCACGTCATTCTCCTGCCTCAGCCTCCTGAGTAGCTGGGATTACAGGAGCCTGCCACCACGCCCGGCTAATTTTTTTGTATTTTTAGTAGACGGGGTTTCACCGCGTTAGCCAGGATAGTCTCAATCTCCTGACCTCGTGATCCGCCCGTCTTGGCCTCCCAAAGTGCTGGGATTATAAGCGTGAGCCACCGCGCCCAGCCTACTTACTCAATCACTCCATACCAGGCACTGTGCTAAGTTCTTTAGATAAACTATATGCAGACTCTCATTTCATCGTCACTACAACTTTCTAAGATATGTACTGTTATCTGCATTTTTCCATGAAAAAATTGAGTCTGTGCTCTTCCATACCATAATAATACATACTTGAAAGAAGGTTCTTTTTTTTTTTTTGAGACGGAGTCTCACTCTGTCGCCCAGGCTGGAGTGCAGTAGCCGGATCTCAGCTCACTGCAAGCTCCCAAGTATCAGTAAATCTTCGCTACATACTCCTCCTTCAGAATTTAAAAAAAGAAACTAAGATGTCAAACATTAAATGTTTCCATCTAAAATCTTTGTCAACAAGTAAATATCCATAAAAGTTTACTACTTAGTAACAATCTGTTTATATTAAGGCATATTTTATCAATAAGAATAAACAGTTCATCTAATAAGAAGATTTTAATTGCCAGAAGAGAATTTAGATTTTTACCTATGTACTTGAGATCATTTAAAAAATTCCAAAAATGAATACAAAATTTCTTGTTCTAAACATTTTAATACAACTGATACTGAGTTAGGAGGACACTTAAGAATGGGAAAGAATTCTATCTGCTAGGTCCAGTATGGTAGCCACTAGACACATGTGGCTATTTAAACTTATTATTAAAAGCTAAATCAAATAAAATTTAAAATTCAGTTTATTAGTCACACGTTTAAATGCTTAATGGCCACTGGACCATACTGGGTCCAAATATATAAAGATAACATATAAAGATGTAGGGCACTTGAGGTATAAGGCAATTTATAGGGTCAAGTAATTGTTAATGGAGATATAACAATTTTCAAGTTTTTTTCTGTAGAGCTAATCATGTTGCAGACAGACAAACAGAAATTGTAGAACTTCTCTGAAAGGAGAACTAACTCAGAAAAGGAAGATTAGATGTTGGGGTCTAGGAAGCTAAATAGAGCTTACGTCTCAAAGGAAAACTTTCTGTGAATAGAGACTACAAAGAGAGCAATTTAGACCTCAGATCAAATTCAGTGGGCCTCGTGCCAATATAAAAATGAGCGCCAAATCTAGATAGGCCTGCAAGTGCAAGTGGTATAGACTAAGAACTGCTGACTGATAAGAAAGGTTGAAAACCTTAATTCTTGAGGGCAGAGGAGGAAAGTAACCTATGAAAGAGAAGTAAATGAGTAACAGTACCCAGAGACTGATTCTCCTTTACAGAATAACACAAGGAAGTAATCCAAAAGGAAGAAAGCCTAGCCTGATCGGAACTGAATTGATCAACATGGGAACTGCTAATTAGAATTTCAGGTATGTCATAAGGAAGAGCCACTTTATAAATCAGAAGTAATACTGTATATATAAGAATCTTCTAATCACAATGGAGAAGAAAGTGTCAACCCAGAATAATAAGCTTTTTTTTTTTTTTTTGGCAACAGGGTCACACTCTGTCACCCAGACTGGAGTGCAGTGGTGTGATCTTGGCTCACTGCAGCCTCGATCTCCCAGGCTCAAGCGATCCTCCCACCTCAGCCTCCCAAGGGTACTACCATGCCACCAGCCACCACACCCAGCTAATTTTTGTAATTTCTACAGAGATGGGGGTTTCGCCATGTTGCCCAGGCTGGTCTCAAACTCCTGCACTGACCTCCCAAAAGTGCTGAGATTAGAGGCGTGTGCCACTGTAACTGGCTGCTGAAAACTTTCTACCAAAAGAAATTGAAGTTACTTACCACCGGGTTGAATTTATCTCCCTGATGTTTCTTAATTGAGCCAACATTCTATGGAAAGCAAAAAAAAAAAAAAAAAAAAATTGAAAAAAGCCTGGGCAATGTGGCATGATCAAAAAAAAAAAAAAAAAATTAACAATAAAAACGGATCCTTATGACTTTAAGGAACATCTCTTTTAATACCTCATTTATATAAAAGTTAAATTAAACTTCTCAAAAATTAACCTCTGTAAACTGAAAATAGTTAAGACCAAATAGTCACACCAAAATATTAGCCTCTTAAAAACACACACACAAGTGTATGCACACACATACACATATTTACTAGCTTCTAAATAAATGACTAGCTTTTTTTTTTTTAAGAGACTGGGTCTCACTCTGTCACCTAGGCTGGAGCCCAGTGACACAAACATGGCTCACTGCAGCTTCAAACTCCTGGGCTCAATCAATCCTCCCACCTCAGCCTCCTGAGTAGCTAGGACTACAGGTATACACCACCATACCCAGCTAATTTAAAAATTATTTTTAGAGACAGAGTCTCACTATGTTGACCATGCTGGTCTTGAACTCCTGGCCTTAAGCGATTCTTCCACCTCAGTCTCCCAAAGTGCTGGGATTACAAACGTGAGACACTGCACCCAGCCAAATGGCTATCTTTACAGTGGATAGTCTTCATACATTTATAAACTATTGAGAGGCCTCATTATATAAATAAATACTCTTTCACCTACCACTAAAATGCCATTAATTTGAACTTACTGGGAAATAATTTTCCAAGCAAATAAACTCGGCCAATTATATCTTAGTAATTTTTCATAGTTCTATGTGGCAGGCACTGTTAACTGTTCATGGATTTATTTCCCCTTCTAATACTTTTTTTTTTTTTTTTTGAGACGTATCACTCTATTGCCCCGGATGGAGTACAGTGGTGCAATCTCAGCTCACTGCAACATCTGCTTCCTGGGTTCAAGCAACTCTCCTGCCTCAGCCTGCCAAGTAGCTGGCATTACAGGTGTGCGCCACAGCTGGCTAACTCTTTTTTTAGTATAGACGGGGTTTTGCCACGTTGGCCAGGCTGGTCTCAAACTCCTGACCTCAAGTGATCCACCTGCCTTGGCCTCCCAAAGTGCTGGGGTTACAGGCGTGAGCCACCATGCCTGGACTTTCTTTTTTTTTTTTGAGACAGGATCTTGTTCTGTCACCCAGGCTAGAATGCAGTGGCACAATCATGGCTCACTTCAGTGTCGACCTCCTGGGCTCAAAGGATCCTCCTGCCTTAGCCTCTTGAGTGGGTGGGACTACAAGCAACCACCACCACAGCCAGGTACCCTTTTTTTCTTTTCTTTTTTTCTTTTGTGTGTGTGTGTGTGTAGAGACAGAGTCTAACTATGTTGCCCAGGCTGGTCTCAAACTCCTGGCTCAAGCAATCCTTCCACCCACCTCAGCCTCCCAAAGTGCTGGGTTTACAGGTGTGATCTGGCCTTCCTTTCAAGACTCTAGATTATTCAGGGCAGTAAGGGGCCCAGCTCAATTACCACTTTTGAGCTTTCCATGCCTGGAGGGGTCACCAAGAAATGGGTAACACAGTGAAAATCAAAGGCTTATATTCTGAAGTCTGCTTTGGTGGTGAAATGTGGGTTCATTCTGGAAAAACATTTGCTTTCCTGATAAATCGGAGCAAATATGTCTCACACCACCACTCTCCCATTTTTCTAGCCTTGTATGTGTTCACAGTATCTAGTGCTGTAACAACCATCCTATTACCATAAGTCAACAAGCATGAGGATTAATAAATAACCAGCCAATAAATAAGACTGACAGAGGAAAAAAACAAAACAAGCTGGAGTTTCAAATAGCACTGCTGAGCAGCTGAATTAATGCTAACTATTCTCTATTTCTGGATTTCTTGGTATGTGGGAAAACTAATTCCCTTATTTGCTTAAATTATTGCTATGTTTTCTGTACTTGCAGCCAACACATTCCAAAGTGAGACAGCTTAATAAATAATAATCTTAATAAAAAGTGCATACATCATAAATCATCTTTTTCTTAAAAACTCAAGAGTGATATCCATTTATGTGTTTCAGAATTTCAGAATTGCCCTAAATACATCAAACTATTTGTCGCTATGCCAAATGGTATAGGACTAACGTGTTTAACGCGTGTGTTTAACGTTCTCTAAGAATTCTACATATACTGCATGCCACAAAAAATAACAACAGCAACGACGAAGCTGTGTGTACAGCAAGCAAAGTTTGCCACCAAGTCTTCTGTCACTCATACATACTCCCACAGATATGACAGTCTGGTGGAATGGAGCTGCCAGTAAACTGAAATGGAATAAGACCATGGTAGGAGCAGGGCAGAGAGAAGAGAGATGCTTGTATTCAAAAACTTTAGTTTGAAATACTTGAAAGATATCTGAGTAGGACATTGAGTAAGCAGCTAGATACAGGCATTCAGAGATGTGGGAAGAGATCCAAGCTGTGGATATAAATTTGAAAGTCATCTGCTTATAGATGATATTTAAAGCAATGAAATTAGATGAGATCATCAAGGGCATGAGGGCAGACAGAAAAGAGAATAGGTTCAATGGTTGAGCCCCAAAACATTATAGACCAGCAAAGGACACTGAAGAGAAGCAGTCAAGTGAAGCAAAAGAGACACTCTACTCTGACAGAAAAAGTGTGATATTCTAAAAGCCAGGTGGAAAAAAAAAAATGTTTCAAGGAGGAAGATGTTATCACCTCTGTTAATAAAGACTTAGAATGGCCATTGTGTATTAATGTGAAAGTCATCGATTATCTTGACAAAATCACCTCTAGTTGGTGGGGCAAAACACTACTTGGAAGGGATTCAAGAAAGAGCAGAAGAACTAGAACAGACAACTCAGGTAGTTTTGCTATATAAAACATTAGAAAAATAAAGTAGTCGCCAGACCCGAATATGAATGAAGAGCTACAACAGTAGATTTGTAAGCAGATAGATAGAAATAATCTAGTAGAGAAAAAGAGGAGCTCATTGATAATTTTCATAAGCAGGATTTGGGCAACCATTCATAGACTGCCCTAGTAAACTCTGCCACCAATTTAAAAAGCTGCTCATGAGGAAGAAAAACAAATCTTGGCTGTAACTGCAACTAGCTACTTAATATTCACTCATTGTTTTTGAAAAATACAGATACTATACCCTCTCCCTAGAGATTCTGATTTACTAAATTAGGTACAGTATAAAACTCAAAATTCTTTGTCTTAAACAAAATGTCGGGCCGGGTGTGGTGGCTCACGCCTGTAATCCCAGCACTTCGGGAAGCTGAGGCAGGTGGATCACGAAGTCAGGAGATTGAAACCAGCCTGGCCAACATGGTGAAACCCCATCTCTACTAAAAATACAAAAATTAACTGGGCGTGGTGGTACACACCTGTAATCCCAGCTACTCAGGAAGCTGAGGCGAGAGAATTGCTTGAACCCGGGAGGCGGAGGCTGGAATGAGCCAAGGTTGCGCCACTATACTACAGCCTGGGCGACAGAGACTCCATCTCAAAACAACAACAACAACAAAATGTCATGCGATTCCTTTTTCCAACACAGTTTCAACAATAATCAATGCATGGTCAATCTTATTTCATTTATACCATAGCCACTATCATTTAGCCTTCCCCATCCTCTGCTTGAGATTATTTTGACAAAAGTCTCAGTTTGAGAATTACTATAAAAATTGAAAAGTAAAATCACTATAAAGATTTTTTTTTTTAATACAGCACATTTTCTATTTACCTAAAGAGATCACAAGATATACCTGGCTATGTTTTTTTTTTTTTTTCCGGTGAGCAATAAAGTTTAATTAACCAGTACGGCGAGGTCACCTTCATGAATTAGCATCCTGCTCTGGGCTGAAGGACTGAACAAGCAGAAGCAGAGGCCAAACCCATCCCTCCATGCTCCCCATTGTGCAGATGGACTCACTGAGGCTCCAGCACACACTGCTTGCTCAGCACTTCATCTATTTCAGGCCAAAGTGTCAGCAGAACTGATAACCACAGGGCATCCAAGTCCACATCCAGACCCAGTTCCCTCTGTGGCCATCTCTTAAACCAAGCCACTGACTGCTGATGGTGAGTTTCCAATCATGGGCTGCACTGAGGGTGCCAGAGGCCTGGCTGGGTATGCAGCCTAGTGGGTATGGAGTGAAGGAGATTTGGGAGTGGCATCTAGAATATCAGCATGAGGGGCAGAGAGGAGAAAGAGAACCCATGGCTTGCAGCCAGCAGGGGAAACGGGCCCAGTGCACAGACGGAGCCCCTAGTGAAGCCCATCCAGGCCAAGCGCCCTCAGTACAGATCTGAGTGGAACAGGACAAGACTGATAAGTAAAGAAAATGAGAGAAGCTGAGCAGGCAGGGGCCCCACTGCCTCCTGCCTGCAAGGAGGCCATGCTGGATGTGCAAACGGAATAGCAGGTACACAAAGATCCTCACTGAGGGGGCCCGAAGACACATGAGGCCAGAGGAGTCAGGGCAAGCAGGGCCAGCCACTCCCAATGTCAGTCATTCCTTGCTGGCCAATATGTTAGGACCAGCTGCTCCATGGAAACGATCTGGTCCACTATTTTCCAGAAACTGGAATTTGCTGCTTGGTACCTCCTCCTGGGGTAGAGCTGCCACACGGGGAGCAGTTGGGAAAAGAGCAGCTGGCTGGGGGACAGTGGCTCCGGGGTGTGCACTGGCATCAGCCGCATGTGCACCGTGATGCTGGGTTCATATGTGCTGCCCTGGGAGCTCAAGCCCCCGGGCCATTCTCTGTTCAGGGGACTGAGTCGCATAACCACGGTCACCCAGGTCCTCCCCTCGTCATCCTCATAGATGCCAGGCCTCCAGATCCACAGAGAGTTAGGGGGGCGCCCTGAGATGCGGAGAAGCTTCGGAGGCCATGGCAAGGCTGCACTCCGGGGTCGCCTCGAGGCGCACGTGTATACTCAACTGGATTTAAGAGCAATCTTATGTGGTGCAATATTTCATTTAGTAAAAATGTAAAACAAAGCCTCCTCAGGCATTCCCACACCTATCAGATGATATTTAGTGGTTGTGTAAGATCATTTAGTTTAATCATAGTTATCACAATGTTGCTAATCTGTATTTGGTATATTTGTGCTTAGTTCCAAGGCATTTTATGAACATTATTAACCCCTTACTGATAAGTACATAAATAAACAATTAAAATAATAATATGAAAAAGAATAAAGATAGAAGGTAGAAGAGTAAAAAAAAGTTTTTAAACTACTTAAGTAATGAAAAAATTATAAACGCTGTGTAAGAGTAATTCTGAAGGACAACAGTCAAAAACTAAATATATATAAAATGTGATACGCCTATAACATATACAAGAAACAAAGAAAAGATGCTGATGGCTAGATCATACTTATAACTAGAAGATCAACATCAGTGTCTGGTCCCATTAGCCTAATTCTAATCAAGAAGAAAGCTGGGTGTTTTTTCAATATGAACAGTGTTAAAATTTAATAGTGTTAAAATCAAACTATGGTTAACCTAAACATGTCTAAAAATGTATTACTGTGCAATTAAGTGGTAGACATACACACTGAATTACCAGGGAATCCTTACATTTGCAAAATTTTCCATTTTTATATTTTTAGATACAATTTACACAATGAACACATTCTAAGAGTATAGATGGTAGAGAGATACAATCATATAACCAGCAGGAATCAAGACATGTTAACATTTCCATCACCCTAAAAGGTTCACACTTGCCCCTTCCCAGTCAACACCTGACCAAGGCAGCCTGTCCTGAATAAAAGTACATTTGTGTACAAGTGTTAATAAGAACACAGGCTTCTGTTCTCATGGGTAAAGATATGCGAATGAAACTGCTGGGTCATAGTCTGTAAGCAATTTAATTCTATTCAAAACTATTGTCTTATAAAGTGGTTTTATTATTTAACACTCCCAGAAAAGAGAATTACAATTACATTCTCACCAACACTTGGTATTTTCAGTCTTCCTTAATTTTGCATTTTTCTAATTACAAATGGCATTGAGAAGCCTTATCTGTATCTAGATCTCATTTTGATGAGACAGATCAACAAGTCTCATACTTTAATGGAATAATGCTTTCGGAGAAGAGAGATCAAATTTTGTATATGAGAGGAAGGCAAATTATTGTGATCGAGAGTACACTGTGTTGAAAGAAAATTCTCCATAAACATTTCACATTCCTGCATGTTCTCGGTCCTCTGAGTAATGTTATTTACATAAGGTGTTTGTATAGAGACATTTTAGGATAGTAACACTAAGCAAGATTCAGAGAGTCCATCTTCCCCTCTCCAGAAAAGACTTGCTTACACTCCAGAGGAGAGGATGGACAGGTTACCAGTGGTCCTAAATAAGATCAGGTTTTCTGTTTTGGGGTTCTTCTCCTATAACGTACACTACTGCATGAGCAGGTACTATAGGACTCTCAGTATGTCACCCTGTGAAGAACTGACACAAGACATTGCTCTAGTTACTGCTTTTGTGGTAATAATCTCTCTGTCTCTAATCTGAAGGTATTCTGTTTTCTGGCAGGCTTAACTTTTTAGCTTATAAATAGGGTAAAATCTCAGACTTCACTATTTCTGACTTAACCACTGTAGACTGAAAAACACGGCCAGAATGTTTTACACCACCTAAAATAATGAGATAGAATCTATTTCCCCAACCCCATGAATTTGGGCAGGCCTTGTGACTTGTTTACATCAACTCAATGCAGCATAAGTTTTGTTAGGCAAGTGACAGTCCCTATGCCTCATGATTTGCAAAGTCCACCTTTACCTTCTTTGAATGTTGCCCTGAGAATACAATGCCACAAAGAAGCCTGGGATAAAAGACCACATGCTGATTCACATAATTCAGAGAAACAGTCAACTGCTGTTGTTTTAAGTCACCAAGTGGTGGAGAGATTCTTAACACAGAAACAGATACCTAAAACAATTGGTTTTTGTTGTTTAAAAATAACAAACAAAAGTTTTAAATAGTTATTTCCTTTTTATCCTTCTAACAGCTATAGAATCTGTACCATAAGCACCCCTCCATTTTCTATATCAGTAATCTGCGGATTTTTTTATTCCCCTCAGTCAATCTTGCTACAGGTTTATCTACTGGATTATCTTTTCAAAGAGGAAATGTTATATTTTGTTCATTTTCTTAGAGTATGCTTTCTATTTCATTGATTTCTGCTTTCTTCTCTATATTTTCTGCCTTTCACTTATTCTGAATTTCTTTTTCTGTCCTTAGAATAAAACTTTCTAATCCTTATTTCTTCATTAAACTTTAAAGATACAAATTATCCGAGTACTACTTTAATAATTTAAGCACACATTTAATAATTTTGATGTTGTCTTTTGCTGAATATATTTAATGTCCTTTCTAATTTTCCATCTGATTTATTATTTTACTGATGGGTTATTCAAAACTGACTTCCTTAATTTCAAAATATTTGGTAATCTACCAAACCTCACTTTGTTACTGATTTCTATGTAATTCCAATGCAGTCAACAGAACAGTACTATCATTTCAAGTCTTTGAAGTATGTTGAGACTTTCGATGGTCCCACATAATTCTTAGTGAGAGGTTCCATGTGTACATGAATGTCACATACTACATCTCTTGGGTATAATGTTCTATAAATGTCAATTAGATAAAATTGGTTGACAGTTGTGTTCAAATCTTCTATAGCCTTACCAATTTATGGCTTTCTTTTTCTGTAAGTTATCGAAAAGTATAGGCATCTCTTAACTACAGTTGTAAATTTGTCTATTCTTTTATTTTTATTTCATGTATGTTGCAGGTCCACTATACCGTGAATAGATATTTAGGGCTCATACCTCCTTGGTGAATGGATCCTTCTAACATTATGAGGTTTTTTTCCCTGTTAGTAATCCTTGTCTTTTAATATTTTGCCTGATGTCACGATAGTCCTATAGGAGCTTTCTCTTGGTTAGTGTTAATGTGGTATATATTTTCTATCCATTACTTTTAACTAAACGTCTTTACATTTCAAGTACCCATTTGTAGGAAGCATAATGTTGGGTCTTTTTAGAAATCAAATTTGACAATTTCTATGTTTTAATGGTGGGCTTAGATCTTTCATATTTTATGTAATTATTGCCACGACAGAACTTAAAACTATCACATTATGATTTCTTTTTTTGAGACGGAGTGTTGCTCTGTCACCCAGGCTGGAGTGCAGTGGCATGATCTCAAGCTCACTGTAACCTCCACCTCCCAGGTTCACGCGATTCTTCTGCCTCAGCCTCCCGAGTAGCTTGGACTACAGGCGCCCGACACCGCGCCCGACACCAGGTAGTTTTTGTACTTTTAGTAGAGACAGGGTTTCCCCATGTTGGCCAGGCTGGTCTCAAATTCCTGACCTCAAGTGATCACCACCGCCTTGGCCTCCCAAAGCACTGGGATTACAGGTGTGAGCCACCACACCCAGCCTCATATTTATTTTCTATTCGTTCTTTGTTCATCTTTTCTTACCTTCTAATAAAGTTTTCCTTTTATTCCATTTTATCTCCTTTTATGGACTTTTAGCTATCCTACATTTTTGGTTGTTCTAGAAATTACAATATGCATTCTTCATTCAATATAGCCCATTTTCAAATGATATACCATTTCACATATAATCTAAGTACTATAAAAGAGTATGCGTAATTTACTTCCATCTTTTGTGCTGTCTTATATTTTACTGACACATACTATAAATTCTACAATACATTGTTATTTTTGGCTTTGTGCTATCCACTGTCATTTATATAAATTTAAAAACTAGAAAATAAACTTTCGTATTTATTCACATTTACCATTTCCTTCTGTCTTTATTTCTTATCATAGATCTGCTATTAAGGCTATTGATCAATTTTTTAAATTTAAGATATTCTATTTTTCAGTTCCAGAATATGCATTTGGTTTTTTGGCATTTCCATTACTCACCTGAAATACTCAATCCCCCATATATTATCCTGCCAATTGCCTTAATGTTCTTTTCTCCTAATTCCAATAACTGGGTCATCTATAAGCCTATACAATCACCTTTTTCCATGTCTTTGTATATTTCATATATTTTATAATATTCTAGACACTATAAGGTAATAGTCAGAAATTCAGTATAATTTTATTCATTTGGTTTTGGGGCTTTTTTTCAGACAGGGTCTCAGTCACCCAGGCTGGAGTGCACTGGCACAATCTCAGCTCACTGTAGCCTCAACCTCCCAGGGTTCAAGTAATCCCCAATCTCAGTCTCCCAAACAGCTGGGACTATAGGCATGTACCACCACCACAGTCAGCAATTTTTTATTTTTTGTGGAGACAGGGTCCTACTATGTTGCCCAGGCTGGTATTGAACTCCTGGGCTAAAGCAATCCTCCTGCTTGCACCTCTCAAAGTGCTAGGGTTACAGGCATAAGCCACTACGCCCCACTATAATATTGTTTTAAGTGTTATTTCCCAGGGAGTGTAAGGTCCTTCTACTTCTCCCAGGATAAAAGTTAGAAATTCAGATTTCTAGTAGAGTCCATTTGAGCTGGGACTGGCAGCAGCTTTAATTAGACTGAATTCATCTGTAATAAGCCCAAATCCCAACCTCGCCATCACTGACCCAAAGTCACCTTTTCGATCTTGTCAAATCTGAGGTAGTAGAAGTTTGGGTTGCAGTTCCAAATATTTTTTCTTTCAGTTTACCTTTAGATTCAAGTCCAACAGGGCCCCAAATTCCAAGCACTCTTTGAATTTGCAGGACTACATGATTTCTCTATGCTTTCAATCCTCTCCTATCCTGCGACTTCTTGGCAAAATGTAACGGGAAGACGGAACCAAAGTATCATGCTTAATTATTTGATTTTTGTCTTTGAGGCTCTGTCAGAGTCCCACATCTCCCCTAAAGCCCCCACTGTCATTCAAGGATCCTAATTCTCGAATGCCTTTATCCTATAACTTCAATGTCTCTCCATATTATCAACCTATACTGATACCAGACACCTGCCCCCAGGCAGGCAAACTGCCACATTCACCTACACAGAACTCTTGTTAACTCTGAAATTCAGATCACTAAGGCTTCTTTGAGTACACCAATTTTTGTTAGCCCTATTTTATAAGTGTAGGTCAAGGTAGAAGAATCTGTGGAATTCTCTTCCATCTCAGTGTAGCAGGACTGACATAACTTAGGAAACAAGAAAGCCTCAATTTTTTTTCAACAGAAAAACTCGCTCATTCCACAATTAGACATATGATTACAAATGCAAACATCTCAGACAGAATTAACTATGAAAAGCTGACATAAGACCATTCTATAATCTGAAGGAAGAAGTGGGAGAGAACAAGGAAAGAAAACAGCTCAATATGGCTCATAACAATACTTGGAAAAGGTGAAACTGCATAAAATAAAGACTGGAAGTCTGTGGGTAAATTTCACCTGTTCCTAGCATAGAGTTGAGTTGACTTGGCTATTTTCAAAAATAGGTCAACAAAAGGTGTGCAAAAAGACATTTGTGACAATACGGATTACAAATATATATATTCACAAAGCTGTTGCTTAATATGACAGGGAAATTAAATCATGGCATTGTTTCAAACCTAGAAATAGCTTTCTTGTCTAATCTTTCTTTTTTTGTGTGAGACAGTCTCATTCTGTCACCCAGGCTGGAGTACAGTGGCGCAATCTCAGCTCACTGCAACCTCTGCCTCCCGGGTTCAAGCAATTATCATGCTTCAGCCTCCACAGTAGCTGGGATTACAAGTGTACGCCACTACACATAGTTAATTTTTGTAATTTTAGTAGAGATGGGGTTTCACCATGTTGGCCAGGATGGTCTCAAACTCCTGGCCTCAAGTGATTCAAGCACCTCAGCTTCCCAAAGTGCTGGGATTATAGGTGTGAGCTACTGTGCCCAGCCTCTCATACAGTCTTGACTGGATTCTAAACTCTTCCCCATAAGATGCAATCCTGTAGCAGGATTAATTTCCCCACGTGTATTCCATCACTTCTCTTCACTTCCTCATGTTTATGTCTACGCCAGAGTAATTCCCAATCACCTTTGTTTCTCCTAGTAATTTGTAATAACTTCTTTTCCTCCATGAATTCATTATGCATGACTTAGGGAGCCCTAAATGGAAACAGAAAAAGGCAGTCAAATTCACTAGAAAGAACCCTAATTATGATGGGGAATATTAAGTCTATCCTTACAAAGAGAAACAGTCTAAAATACTCTAAACTGATTGTGACCACACACAGCAATATGCTATACCAAGCAGGTATAGCATATTAAAAAGAATCTCTCCTGAAACCACATCTCTCTCTACAGCTACCAACCCATTACTCTGCTGTCTTTTACAGAAAAATTCCTCAAACAAGTTGTCCACATGCAGTGACTTCAATTATTCTATCAAGTGTTCCTATATCCACTCCAATGACACTTTTGTCCCTATCGTTTCAAGAAAAACTGTTCTTAAAACATCTAAAGTCAATAGACAATCTGGTCAGGCACAGTGGCTCACACCTGTAATCCCAGCACTTTCGGAGGCGCCACGGCGGATCACTTGAAGCCAGGAGTTCGCGACCAGCCTGGCCAACATGGTGAAAGCCCATTTCTACTAAAAATGCAAAAATTAGCCAGGCATGGTGCAGGGCACCTGTAATTCCAGCTATTCAGGAGGCTGAGGCAAGAGAATCGCTTGAATCTGGGAGGCAGAGGTTGCAGTGAGCTGAGATTGTGCCACTGCACTACAGCCTGGGTGACAGAGTGAGACTCCATTGCGAAAAATAAAAAAATAAAAAAATACAGCTGGATGTGGTGGCTCACGCCTGTAATCCCAGCACTTTGGAAGGTCGAGGCAGGCAGATCACTTGAGGTCAGGAGTTTGAGACCAGCCTGGCCAACGTAGTGAAATCCTGTCTCTACTAATAACACAAAAATCAGCTGGGCATCGTGGCACACGCCTGCAATCCCAGCTACTCGAGAGGCTGAGGCAGAAGAATCACTTGAACCCAGGAGGCAAAGGTTGCAGTGGGCCAAGATCCCGCCACTGCAATCCAGCCTGGGCGACAAAGCGAGACTCTGCCTCAAAAATAAACAAACAAATAAATAAATAAAATAAATTCAATAGACAATCTAAATTCATTTCTCCCCCTTGCTTTCTTAGCAGCATCGCTTCCCCTTACTTTCCAAGTTTTCTTCATTTAGCTTCCAACACACCACACATTCTCCTAGTTCTGTTTCTATACCACTGGTCAAACCTCAGTTTCCTTTGCTAGTTGCTCCTCTTTATGCCAACCTCTTAACTCATTCCTAACGATACAAAGAACACAGATCTTGGCCTTCTTTTCTATATATACTCACACATTTGGTGCTCATCCAGTCTCAATTACTGAACTCTTATCTACCTTTTAAATACTAAGTACTCTAATGATTGCTATCTTAGTTTGGGTTCTCCCAAAGGCAATGACTGAGGTAAGAACCTGAGTAAAAGTAGTTTGTCTAGAGAATGACCTACGGGAACAGGAAGAGTAAGACAGGGATGGAAAAAAAGCCAATATAAGGAATAGTATACTATCAATGTCATCCCTAAAGATAACAGGGGATCAATCTACTTAAACCTCCCAAGAAGCATATAGATGGTCTCTCAAAATTCTCTCCAGATAGAATGAGACGTGACCTTTTATCCATCCAGTATGATACAGGAACAGCACTGCCTCTATAGGCATTACCTCTGCCTCACTACCAATCTACGCTTACTTTCTAATCTTTTTGGCCTCCCACAGAAAAGAAATCACTGGGGCCAAAAAATGAAGAGTGTGTTTGCAGCAGGAAGCTCAGCCTGAGAAGAGTCTAAGCTTTCATAGTATTATTTCCTGCAGGAGGGGTTAAAAATCAGAGGTGAGCCAAGAGAACTGTGATGCAGGACACCAGAAATGCCTGCTTTACTGAAGCCTGGACCACTCTCCTAAACCTCAGACTTGTATATCCAACTCCCCATCCAATGTCTCCATTCAGTGAAGGCATTTAAAGAAAAAAGCAGGAATTAATTATTTAGAAAAGAGAAACAGTAAAAATGACTAAATCCATCAGCTAGTTCTGTTTTTGGTAGAAGCAGAGAAACATAAAGAACAGACAATTTCCCAGCAGATCTAAAGAAATAAAACATACGAGTAGGAATCAGAATGGTAATTTAACAATACAGATAAGTATTTTTAGGCAAGGTGCAGGTGGGAGGATCATTTGGGGCCCACAGTTAAGAGACCCGCCTGCACAACATAGTGAGCCCTTATCTCTACAAAAAAATTACAAAATTAGCTGGGCATGGTGACACATGCCTATAGCCCCAGCTGCTCAGGAGGATAGCATGAGTCCAGGATTTTGAGGCTATCAGGCTACAGTAAGCTATGATTATGCCACTGCACTCCAGCCTGGGTGACAGGGTGAGGCCCTGCCTCAAAAACAAACAAACAAAAAAGTATTTTAAAAAATAAAAAATTACTAAGCTCAAATAGTGACATGCTTCACAATACATGACTTTATATAAAAATATAAATTATAAGAATGTTCTCAAGAAATAGAAAATCACAGATGAAATCAAGGGTGAAATTTGTCAAAATTACTACTGTAAAGGACAACATGAACCCAGTGCTTGCTTGCAAACTTTCAGGAGGTGAAATTTGCAAGGTTCAGGGTTCACAACAAAGAAGGAAGATTCAATATAACTGTGATACCAACACCTCTCAAAGTCAGTATAAAGCAACCATTTAGTTGCTTCTGTATAATTTAGGATTTTCTGAAGTATTCTTGAATCTAACATTTAGATCTAACATCAGAATTTAACATTTAGATTCAAGAACAAAAATGTTATATTTAGATTAAAGAATACTTCAAAAAATCCTAACTTATACGAAAGCAACTCAAATGCAACAGTAATAGTAAAACATTACTAAGGAGAATTGATTCTAGGAATGCCAAGACGATTTTTCTCTACGTGAGAACAATCTACTGACAATACCTCATCATACAATGAGACAAAAGGGGGAATACCGAAAGGTAATAAATCTAAATAAAAGTCAACATCTATTCTTGACAAAATTCTTAGTATATTAGAAACAGTGTATTTCCTCAATAGGAAACTAACCATCAGTGTCCAGAATAAAACACTAGAGATATTCCTATTAAAATAAAAAATATGAGTATTACCAATAAAGTACAAAGACAAACCACAGAATGGGAGAAAATATCTATAAATCATATATCTGATAATGAACTTTTAGCTAGAATAGATAAAGAACTCTTAAAACTAAACAAAAAGACAAAAAACAAAACTTTAAAAAGGGCAAAGGATTTGAACAGGCATTTCTCCTAAAGATAAAACAAATGCCACAAAAAGCCCATAAAGATGCTAATGTTACTAGTCATTTGGGCAATACAAATCAAAACCACAATGATATTACCATTTTATACTCACTAGGATGGCTGTAATCGAGACAGGCAATAACATACTGGGAGGATGTGGAGAAACTGGAATTTCAAAGACAGCTGATGGGAATACAAAATGGTGTGGTCACTTTGAAAAATAGGCTGGCAGTCCCTCCGAAAAGTTAAACACAATTATCATATGATACAACAATTTCACTCCTAGGTATCCAAAAGAACGGAAAACACATGTTCTTGGAAAAATTTGTAACTAATGTTCATAACAGCGTTATTCAGTGACCAAAAAGTAAAAACAACTCAAATGTCCATCAGCCAATGAATAAACAAAATGTCATCTATCCCTACAGTGGAGTATTATTCAGCTATAAAAAGGATGAAGTACTGATACATGATACAACATGCATGAACTTTGGAAACATTATGCTATGTTAAACCAGACACAAAAGGCCACATGTTGTATGATTTGATTTTTATCAAATATCAGGAATACTCAAGTCGACAGAGGCAAAGTAGATTAGTGGTTGCCATGATCTGGGGACAGACAAGAATGAGGAGTGAGTGCCAAGGAGTATGGGTTTTGTTTTGGTTTGGTTTGAAGCCCCGATGAAATGTTTTGGAATTAGATAGTGATAATGGGTACACAACTTGTAAAAATACTAAAAACTATTGAACTGTGTACTTTAAAAGGGTAAATTGTATGTGAATTATACCTCAATTTAAAAATATATTTAAAAGAAAAATATTAGGACATCAGTTAATGTCACTTTTATGCATTTTCTTTTCTTTGAGACACTGCCTCTCTCCTCTGTCACCTAAGCTGACGGGCAATGGCACAATCAACCTCCTAGGCTCAAAGCGATCCTCCCACTTTGGCCTCTCAAGTAGCTGGGACTACATGTGTGCACCACCACATCTGGGTAATTTTTTTAGTTTTTATTTGGTAGAGACGGAGTGTCGCTATGTTGCCCAGGCTGGTCTCAAACTCCTTGGCCTCAAGCAATCCCCCAGCCTTACCCTCCCAAAGTGCTGGAATTACAGGCATGAGTCACCATGCCTGGCCTCAGCCCACTTTTATGTATTAGCACCATAGATTCCAAACTGATTCCCTAATTCTATTTAGTCAGCACCTATTTTTTTTCCTTAAAATCATTTATTTTACTATCTCCCTTTCCGCTTTAAAAACCTAAAATACATTACTTAATCCCCAAACCTCCTTAATCTACTCCCAATTTGCCTTTATACAACTTTACTACTGAATCAAATCCTTTGTTCAGGTGAGGCCTTTTGCCTTACTACTGACTCCTCATTCCACCTACCCAATTCAATATACTAATTACTTCTTTGGTTCTTCAAGTGGTATTTTAAGAGAAACTCACTATAAATAAAATGTTTTTATGCAGTGTGTCTACTGCCCTAGAAACTAAACCAGACCTGTTGAAAAGCATGACCTGATTTGAGAATCTTAGATGTGAGTGCCACAGTGCATGAAATTCCACCATTAGTTATTTCTTCTGGTCCCTCCTCATACATCCTCTAGTAAAATGCAAACAAATCTGGAAGAGACAAGTTCCTAATTTCTTAAGGTGAATTTCTTTGTAAGTTTATTCTTTCCCCTAAACTGAACAGAAATAAAAGAACCAAAAAGAAACAGAAAAAAAGGTAGGAATTGGCAAAACAATGAGAGGTCAGGTTGAAGTTCTCATTTTCCTTGGGGTTAATTTAGGCTGGGAATGATTAGGAACATCAAAAACCTTCCAAAGAAAGCTAGATCACTCTCAACACCTTATTACAGCAGGATTTTCAAAGGTTAATTATTACCACTTATAAGCAAAGCTTTAAAATACCACCACTTGATGAAAATCTTATCTTTAAAAAGTTTCACTTTCAGTAGCATTCAGATTTATTTTAGGAATAAAATCCATAATCCTGTAAAACTATCCCAAACATCCCTTAGGGCTGAAGATTTATTTTGTACGTGAAATAGTACAGCAGATATGGAGAGGAAAAGAAGAAAAACAAAAATGTAAGCTTCTACTTAACCAAACATAATTTTAAGTAACAAATATTCTTTAAATTTTTCTGTAGAAACTATGGGGTGCTTAGTGCCAAGTTCATTCACATACATGGCACTCCAAAACCCTCTAAAGTATTTTATGCATGTTGAAATATAATCAAAGGTCACAGGACAAATAAGAAGTCTTAGATGCGAAGTTTAATAGCATTTGCATAACATCAGTGGTTCTCAATGAGTGTGAGGACACTTCAGCAGGTCCACAAATGTCAAAGCCCCACATTATAGTAAGTCCACTGTCAATATTCCTATTGAGAAAACACATATACATACAGATTTTTGTTTTGCTGCAATAAAACTCCATTGCCCAAGGGTGAGAACCAATCTAATAATTCAGTGCTAAGAGTTTGGCAATACTAAGATGGACAATAAATACCCACAAAAAATGACATAGCAGACCCCCTTGGAATAGCTCCCCAATTCACAATGACTCCTCCTTTCTCTGAGAAAAGGTTACCACAAATCCATAAAGCACCTTTGTACAAATTTTAAAACTGCAGCCCTTATAGGTATACAGCTTGGCAAGCAGCATGTGGAATAAGCAACCTGCACTATAATATAGAAGCCCTGCTGTGAGGGCTATTCTCCCATTTGAAAGGGGTGGCCCTCTAACATCTATTTTGGTACCAGGTAACACTGCCCTCCTAGATGGAGCAGACTGGAAAGGGGATGGGCACCTGACTCAAGCCAGTCAATCATTTCTCTCTCCCCAGGATATGTAAGTGGGACGGAAAGACAGCAAGTCTATCTCTGCATTCAACGGAACTGTAACATCTGAAGCCATAATCTATGGAGCTGCTGCCTTCTACCATATGGACACAGAAACAGAATGCTCATCTGAAGAGAGAAAAATATAAAAGAGTGATGGTTCTGGATTCCTGATGGCCTTCCAGTTACTTGTTCTAATTCCTTTCTGAGACTAACTGCATTCTAGCCCTTGAGTATCCATAAGAAACTATTACATCCTTATTATCTTATTTTTACTGGTTTCGGTTACTTTCATGCAATGGGTCTTATTAATATACTTTACTTATACCAAAGCTTTTGAGCTGAAATCTGAAAGTTCAAGCAAGTGAAAATTCAAATATAAATATGATCCTCAATTATTTTGCAAATCAGTCTGTCTCTGTCTTTCTACCCACACTCAAGGACTCAATACCCATTCTTCTAAAAACAGAACTTTGTGTTCCAAAGTTAGGAAATCTAAACCTGAAAACCTGATGTAACACAGGCTTTGAACACTGAAAAAAAAAAATAGCATGCACAAACAAGATAAATCTGCAACTGTCACAGTCACTTCTAGACAACTGACTGCCTTTTTCATTACACCTCAACCAATTTAGATTTATCATCAAAAAGACTAGACTTCATGGGCACAAAAAGGTCAAACCTAAACACTTTGGTAGCAATTCTGGACTAAAATAACAAATGGAATCAGTAAAATTCATGCTGAATGACCATATTTGGCTTTCTGATGCTAAATACAACAAATACAAATATGACAAATACGTCAGAAAGAAAACAAACATTTGCTGAGTTACTACTAGGTGCTGAACACTGAAGATACAAAGATAAATGGTCCCGGCCTCAAGGAGTTTCCAATTTTAGATAAAACATGATAGCCACCCAGCCCAGTGGCTCACACCTGTAATCCCAGCTGAGGCAGGAGTTGAGACCAGGAGTTCAAGACCAACCTGGGCAACACAACACCACCCTGTCTCTAAAAATAAAAATAAAATTAGCCAGGCATGGTGGTGTATGTCTGTAGCCCCAGTTACTTAGGAAGCTGAGGCAGGAGAATTGCTTGACAAGCTCAGGAGTTTAAGGCCACGATGAGCTATGATTACACGACTGTACTCAACTCTGAGCAAAAGAGCAAGAACACGTCTTAAAAAGAATATTAAAAAGTTACAAATGTGGGGGAAAGGAGACCAAATAGTCTGGTGGTAAGGGAAACAGACTAATAGGACAGAATAAAATAGAATATATAAACCAAAGTGTAGAATATCTGTATATACAGAAAAAAAGTAGTTAGTGTTGCCAGCGGACAAACTTAGGTAGGATAGACTTTGAAATATATAGGAATGACATTAGTCAGCAGGGGGCCAGAACTTAAAAGCTTTAAATACCATACTAAGTAATATAAACTTTGATGGGTAAGCAGCAGTTTTTAAGACTTAAGGCAAAGGAGGGACATAGTCTAATTTAAGATTTAGATAGATCACTCAGTTAGCAATGCAGAACTAAAAACAATCCTGATACTATTTAGCCAATAATATAACTTACAAAACATGAGGTGAATGTCCCTATACCATCTCTTTCACTGTTTGGTTTAATAAATAAAAGTCATTAATACTTTAACAGTGTAGTCTTCATACTTCACCAGATTATGTAATTTGATGTAGACAATTAAAATGTCATGCATTCTTCTGTTGCTGATTCAATTACTTTGGGGCAAGGTAAGAAAAGTGAAACCACTCAATATATGAGAACCCGGTCTTTAAAAACAGGAACATCTGAAGTTTATCATGCTTAATATTTAAAAACAATTAATAGTAATTCCCTAAACAAAAATGGCAAAACAACTATATGTGATTATTGAAAAATAACAATATATGGCCACCTTGGAACAAACAGAACTGAAAAGCTAGGATATTTGAACAATTTAGGAGGCAGTATCTGAAACTACTGTTCCTAGAAAGCTATGTTTATATGTGGTTTTTGTTTTTGCTCCCTGGGGAAGCAGGGGATGGTTTAAAAGTGACACAAAATCAAGCTGTGTCAATGCAACTAGTTAAAACCTGCATATTTCAACACTTGACAATATAATTTTAATAGAAGGAATTCCCAGATAACAAAAAGCCTACCAATAAATCACTGAAAATTCAAGAAACAATATAGCTGAACATAAAAGTAGCTGGCTTTGGAAAAATACTGTTTTACATTTGAGTCCAGATTCCACCATTTACCATTCTGTAATCCTGAACACATTAACTCTTCAATCTCAGATTCTTTATGTCAAAAAACAAAGGGCATAAAAACTACATTTTCGTTAGCTGTTCTAAGAAATCCAAATGTCCAACACAAAGCCATATTGAGTGGCTTTTCTTGTGCTACGTTTCCCAAAAGTAACTGAATCAGCAACAGAAAACATAATTATACGTAAGTTGAATAGATAATAGTTTTTCCTTTCTATTGAGGATACATAAGAGTAATTTGTTTCTTTGAAAATATTTTATTTATACTATTCATCCTCACAGGTACTTTTTGTGTTTGCCTCTTTACCTGTTTTATTGGGTGTGGGGTGACCATGGCTGGCTGGCATGCTTGTTCTCACATAAGCATTTTTTTCTTTTTGCTTTATCCTCCGAAAGTTGCCACATTAGCATTTTTTAATTGACATATATCACAGTAGCTTAAGGTCGATACTAACTCTCATTCACTTACATGCCCTTAAACACTGTACTGCATTATTTTTACTATAAGAAGGGAAGAGACCACTCAATCATATTTCCCTTCTCATTTGAAACAAATATTTAGGAAAAGAAAGTAGTTGCATCATTCATATATTTATTTATGAATTGAGTTATATAATTTCTCCAAACTAAATTTTAAAATAAAAGTAATAGGCCGGGTGCAGTGGCTCATGCCTGTAATCCCAACACTTTGGGAGGTCGAGGCAGGTGGATCACCTGAGGTCAGGATTTTTGAGACCAGCCTTACCAACACAGGGAACCCTGTCTCTACTAAAAATACAAAAATTAGTAGGGCATGATGGCAGGCGCCTGTAGTCCCAGCTACTCAGGAGGCTGAGACAGGAGAACTGCTTGAACCCGGGAGGCAGAGGTTGCAGTGAGCTGAGATTGGGCCACTGCACTCCAGCCTGGGCAATGAAGCGAGACATCGTCTCAAATAAATAAATAAATAAAATTAAAATTAAATAAAAGTAATAATGCAAGTAATTCTGCCTATCTTCTTTACTCAATAAATGTAGGTCTTGTAATGAGTTTGACAGTGATGTCAATTTTCTTTTCCACAGAGCTTCTCAAAGTCTGATAACTGCACTTTGCTAAATGTTACTCTAGTACTTAATTATATTTTCCATACAAGAGAGGCACTGAACACAAGCCAAATATATCCTATTTGATATTCAGTGGAAGAAACAGTGACTTTTTCTTGAACCTATAGAAAATCCTCACCATGCCGGACAAAGATGTATAACGGTTTCCCCATCATGATACCTTCCATTTACACTGACTTTAGAACTTAATCCCTAACCAACAAGATGCCACTATTTTGCAGAATGAGGTCTGTGGTAGGCATAACATTTTCCACAAATTCTTTTACACTTCTCCCCTCAAGAGGTGAAATCCAAGAGGTGAAATCTTCCTCCCCAACACTGGAATAAGAGCTGGTCTTAGTGACGTGCTTCTTAAAAACAAAATACAACAGAAGTGATGCTACACGACATCCAAGGCTAGGATAAAAAGGCTAATACAGTTGCCACTTAGGCTTTTGCCCTTTTCCTTTCATCCACTTGCCCTCTGAAACCAGCCACTTGCTGTAAGGAAACTCAAGTCTTACTGAGAAGCCACATGCAGGTGCTCTGGCTCATGACCCCTGGCAACCATCTAACTGCAACCACAAAAGAACTTGAGCAAGAACCAACTAGCTAAGCCAAGATAAGCCCTAGACCCATGATAGGTAATAATGATGACTCTTCTCGGTTTATAATATCACTAAGTTTCAGATGGTTTATTTCACAATAAATAATCGGTATAAGGTCTGATTAACCAAAAGCACCTTTGTTGGAAGAAACAATCATGCACTGCTTGACAGAATATGTTCTAAGAAATGCACTGTTTGGCAATTTCATCACTGTACAAACACCACAGAGTCTACTTACGGAAACCCAGATGGTATAACCTACTACACATCTAGGCTATATGGTGTAGCCTATTGCCACTAGACTAAGAACATGTACCACATGCTGATGTAGTGAATACAGCAGGCAACTATGACACAATGGTAAGTATTTGTGTATTTAAACATACCTAAACATAGAAAAAGTACAGCAAAAATATGGTATAAAAGATTACAAAAAAAAAAACTAGTACACCTATCATAAATGGAGCTTGCAGGGCTGGAAACTGCTCTGGGTCAGTAGTGAGTGAATGTGAAGGTCTAGGACATTAATGTACACTACTGCAGACTTTATAAACACTTAAACTACGTAAATTTATTTAAAAATTTTTTTCTTTAATAATAAACCTTAGATTATAACTTTATAAACTTTTTCTTTTTAAAAAAATCTTAACTTTTGTAATAACACAGTGTAAAACACAAACACACTGTACAGCTAACCAGAATATTTTTTCTTTTTCTTAAGAGATGGAATCTCACTATGTTATCCAGGCTGGACTCAAACTCCTGGGCTCAAGCCTCCTAAGTAGTTGGGACTACCAGGCACACACTACCACACCCAGCTCCTATATCCTTACAAGTTTTTTTCTTTCTATTAAAAAAAAAATTTTTTTAACTTTTTAAACTTTCTTGTTAAAAACGAAAACACAAACACACACATTAGCCTAGGCCTACCCAGGGTCAGGATCATTACTATCCATCTTCCACCTCCATATCTTGTCCCACTGGAAGGTCTTCAGGGACAACAACACAACTGGAACTGTCATCTCCTATGATAACAATGCCTTCTTCTGGAATACTTCCTGAAGGACCTGTCATGGGATGATTTATAGGTACCTTTTTCTTTTTTTTTTGACATAGAGTTTCACTCTTGCTGCCCAGGCTAGAGTGCAATGGTGCGATCTTGGCTCACCGCAGCCTCTGCTTCCCGGGTTCAAGTGATTCTCCTGCCTTAGTCTCCCGAATAGCTCGGATTACAGGCATGCGCCACCATGTCCAGTTAATTTAGTATTTTTAGTAGAGATGGTGTTTCTCCATGTTGGTCAGGCTGGTCTCGATCTCCCGACCTCAGGTGATCCGCCAGCCTCGGCCTCCCAAAGTGCTAGGATTATAGGCGTGAGCTACCATGGCCGGCCTACCTTTTCATATGGAGGAGCACACTCTAAGATAATAAAAGGTATCATACAGTAAATACATAAACCAGTAACAGCTGTTTACTGTCATTGTGAAGTACTGTGTACTGCACATAACTGTACTATACTTTTATACAACTGGCAGTGCAGAAAGTTTGTTTACACAAACATCAACACAAACCCATGAGTCATGTAATATACTATAAAATAAGTATATACCAGCTATATCACTAAGGAATATTTTTCAGCTCCACTATAATGTTATGAAACCAATATTGTTTATATAGTCTATTACTGACCAAAATGTCATTATGTGGCACATGACTATATATTAAACAATTTTACAGAAAATGTTCAACTCGAACGTAATTTCACATGAGAACATATACAGAAAAAGCCTAACATACTTTGTTATAGTAGAGGTTAACTGCATCGTCATTTTATTTGTATGTGATGATGCTTCAAGGGACACTATTTGATCCCATGGATTTATCAAGAGGATACAAGCATGAATATATACAAGATATATGGGCTTAATGAGCTTACATTCCAAGAAGGAAAAAACAATAGTAAATGATAAGAACAATTCAGACTGTGTTAAGTGCCATGAACTAAAAACATATTAAGGGGAGAGGAATCAGAGGAAGAACAATTTCAGACAGAGTGAACAAGAGAAATCTCACTGAAGGTTAAATCTGATAAGAACTGGGCCAGGTGCAGTGGTTCACACCTGTAATCCCAGCACTTCAGGAGGCTGAGATGGGCAAATCACTTGAACTTAGAAGTTCAAGACTAGCCTGGCCAACATGATGAAACCCACCTCTACTAAAAGCACAAAACTTAGCCAGGAATGGTGGCACATGCCTGTAGTCCCAGCTACTTGAGAGGCTGAGGCAGGAGAATCGCTTGAACCCAGGAGGCAAAGGGTGCAGTGAGCCAAGATTGCCCACTGTACTCCAGCTTGGGCAAAAGACTGAGACTCCATCTCAAAAAAAAAAAAAAAAAAACAAATCTGGTAAGAACAGCCTGTCACAGATCGGGAGAAAAGCAATCCAACCAAAGGAGAAGGTATAAATGCCTGGACGTGGGAACAAACACCAGCGTGACCACAGCATAATGAACACAGAAAGAATCATGTAAGATGATATCACAGAACCCAACCAGACCAAGTACCCACCTTATAAATCATAATAAGCAGTTTACATTTTATTGTAATCACAATGAGAATTCATTAGAGGGTTTTAAACAAGAAGAGTAATATCTAATTTAAGTTTTTAAAAGATTGTTCTGGCCAGGCACAGGGGCTCACGCCTGTAATCCCAGCATTTTGGGAGGCCAAGGCGGAAGGATCACTCAAGGTCAAGAGTTCAAAACCAGACTGGCCAACATAGTGAAACCCCATCTCTACTAAAAAAAAAAAAAACTATATATATATACACACACACACACACACACACATATATTAGCTGGGCGTGGTGGCCTGCGCCTGTAGTCCCAGCTACTTGGGAAGCTGAGGCAGAATTGCTTGAACCTGGAAGGCAGAGGTTGCAGTCAGTGGAGACTGTACCACTACACTCTAGTCTGGGTGACAGGGTGAGACTCCATCTCAAAAAAAAAAAAGATTGCTCGCTGCTATATTGAGAAAGTGCTATAGAGAGGCAATATTAGTGCAAATGTCTACAGTACCTGAAAATCAATGCTTCTGCATAGGATAAGTGCCCTACAAACCTTGGCTATCATTATTATTGCTGTCATCATACACAACCCACGTTGTTGCACGTATATAGTTTTCCTTCCTCTCACAAAGTATATATTCCTTGAGGATAGAACTTCAGTAATCTTATATAAATGAGTATATCAGAATTAGAGATTTTACCAAACTACACTGTGTGTCCTCCAACCAGCAGGATTCTGCTCCAAAAGGCCTGGGACATAGTCAAGGCATGTACATGTTATGGGCTCCCCAGGGGATTCCAATATTGTGCCTTAAAACCACTAGTCAGCGCCATTCCTCTTCTACATCATCCTCTGATACAACGCAAAATCAATGTTTAACAGATTTCTAGAATTAATGACACACATGTTCAATTACGAAGTAGCTGCTTTGAAGCAAATGTAGTAAGAGGTTCACTACTGCTTAATTAGTTATATTTCAGGCCTCAAACAACCAGAGGTATTAACCTTCACCGAAATCCATCTAATATTAGAGTTTCATGGAACCCGACTTTCAACTTGAAAGAAAATACTCACACTGGCCAGGCGCAGTGGCTCACACCTGTAATCCCAACACTATGGGAGGCCGAGGCAGGTGGATCACAAGGTCAGGAGACTGAGACCATCCTGGCTAACACGGTGAAACCAAGTCTCTACTAAAAATACAAAAAATTAGACAGGCGTGGTGGCGGGCACCTGTAGTCCCAGCTACTTAGGAGGCTGAGGCAGGAGAATGGCTTTTATATTTAATACTCCGTGAGGCAGAGCTTGCAGTGAGCTGAGATCCCACCACTGCACTCCAGCCTGGGCCACAGAGCGAGACTCCATCTCAAAAAAAAAAAAAAAAAGAAAGAAAAGAGAAAATAGTCACACCAAAAATGCAAATCACTTATAAAAAAATAAAATTTGTCTATATTAAAATTTCACTACCAAATACAACTTAGCAGTGGTAAAGTAACATGGTAAAGTGGTGAAGTATACAACTTAGCATTGGTAAAGTAACAGCACATTCTCATTTATTTTCCCTAAGAATTTCATGTAAAGTAGTTTTTTTTGTTTGTTTTGGAGATCGAGTTTCCCTCTTGTCACCCAGGCTGGAGTGCAATGGCACCATCTCGGCTCACTGCAACCTCCACCTCCCGGGTTCAAGCGATTCTCCTGCCTCAGTCTCCCGAGTAGCTGGGATTACAGGTGCCTGCCACCATGCCCAGCTAATTTTTTCGTATTTTTAGTAGAGACGGGGTTTCACCGTGTTGGCCGGGCTGTCATGTAAAGCTTTTAAAGCTCAAAAGCAAACTCTAGATATAGCTGACAGAGTGATAACTTGAGAATTCCATTTGTTTGGTTGTATCCTACTCAAAGTTGCCAATTTAATATTATTCAGTTAATAGTTTCCAAATAATAACAACCAACGCACACAGGAAACTACTTTAGAAAGGAACAAAAGAATAAAAAACTAATTTATTCACCTTTATTTGGATGGATCTATGAGAATTATTGCTATGCAATAAAAAGCAATTCTAAAGTAGTTATTTTAACTAATTCCATCAAAAATTTATTTTTTAAAAAGTAATCAATCACATGATGAAACTTCTATGAATAATGGAATTATGACCTGATACTCAAATGAGACAAATGTATATTTTGTTGTTTTAAAAAATTAATCTCGGGACAGACAGATCATCTGGAAAACAAAAAAACCTTTAACTGGAAAAGATAATATGCTATGAACAACCACTGTGAGAATTACAAATCAGACGCATTAGACTAAATTAAACAATCCTAATTTTCAAAGTTTTAAATTTTAGAACCATTCTTAATTAGTATTACTAAACCAAACTGTTCATTGATTAACAATATCAAATTTAAAGGCTTTAATTAGAAGTGCATAGTTACACAGAGAATATTACAGTCATGGAAAAATAATTTTGCCAGTTCGAGTATTACTTGTTTACCTTTCTAACCTCACGATGAACCATATGTTTGAAGAAAATTGTGGGCCCTGATGAAAATTACTAAAAAAGGGGGAAAATAATTTAAGATACTTAACTCCTCAGTATTAAATATAAAAGCATGAATATGAAACACCTTCATTTATGAAATGTCTAAATATAAATATACCATCATTTAACACAATATATTATAGTAAAAAGCTATGGAGGTTTAGGCAGAACCACAGTGTACAAATTCATTGTTTCTTCTCACACATTGCATAAGTCCTATTATTTGGTTTTAGTTATTCCACACCCAAATTACACACACACACACACACACACACATACACACATATCTATAAACCTGTATTTTAAACTATGAAGCCTTACGGATGGATTCTGACATTTTTCTAGTAGCTCAATAGCCAATTTCTCCAATTTTCCAATAAAATTTCATAGTGGCAATTTAAGAAGAAAACAAGAAATGCTGAATCAAACACATTTTATATACATTTTGGGACACAAGTCAGGAAGGAAATCACTGACCTATAGAACTTTTGCATTCAAATGTAGAAACACTCACTCGATTCTCTTTATTCAGATATCATCTTTAATATACATTATACATTTACAAACAACAATTGCTCTTCCATCCACATAGCTTTAAAAAATGTGACATAGTCAAGCACTTTAGTAATTACTCTAACAGGCATTTCTTTCAGATATTAACTTAAAATATATACAACTTATAAGAAATCTTACTTGGTTTTACAACTCTCTGGTAAAACGTCAGACAACTAGCTTTCTGCAGCACCAAAAAAACACAGTACTATGTAAGGCACCTCATTAGTGACTCATCTGTATGCTCCCATGATCATCTCAGTCAAATTGACCACTTACTCTCAAAACCAAAAAGTACCCTCCCCACCAAAGATACCTAAAATTCATCATCACACATTCTCTACCTCAAATGCAAAAGAAGTAGACTACAGAATAAGAGAACTGACAAAAAAAAAGTTATCAATAGTCACACTTAATATTATAAAATAAAGTTGGAATTTCCTAATGGAAATAAGCCTGGATGCTCTTTTATTAGACTCCCAAGCCCCTCAAAAACAGCATTTTCACTAACTTTAACTGCTAGCTAATGTTAACTTACAAGTCCATGGATCAACCCCAAATTAAAAACTCCTGCTCTTAATAATTACAACTAATACATTTACATTGGCAATAGAGATCTACAGTCCCTTATTCAAACTCTTCAGGCCAGTAGATGTGCTTCAGAACTGAGAATCTGGAAAATACTGCTGCAGAGAAGTATAATTTATAAATATTAACTCTCATGGGAAAATGATATAAATAAACACCAATATTAGCCTCACATCGCAGTTCAGTGTAAGTCATATTTTATCAACCAAATGAATTAGGGAAAAAAGTTCATGCCCAGGGGTGAGGCTACAGTATCAGAACACTTGCTTGTGCATAACTAAGGCGACCTGCCCTCTTCAAGCAGCCCTTTTAACTGGGAGCAAAGCGAAGACAGCAAAAAAAGAGAAAAGTTCAATTTTCAGGAATTTCTGAATTTCAGAATTGCACAGAAGGAATTGTGGACCTAAAATTGGGATGTTTTAAGAAGGTTTTTATCAAATGTTTAAAATGTTTCCCTATTAATGGAAATTAAACACATATGGATGGGAAGGTTTAGGTAATTGAGACTGTCAGTAGTTGTCAAAAGAGTCGTTTTGAAAATACATGAGAACATTTTCATTGTCACAATGAATGGACTTGTCAAAGGCCAGTGATGGTTAATATCCTGTACCAACTTTTAAATGTCCTCCAGCCCTGAAGCTGAAAAAAATTTTACAATTATCTAAGCCTAGAACCTAACTGTACACATATAAAGACAAAGGGATGGAGTTTTTTTACACAGTAGTTTAATAGACTATAAATTAAGGGAAGATTAAACTTGTCTGAAATTTTCCCAAGTGTTGTCTCTCCACTTGAAAAAATCTTGTCAAGGATAAGCAATATCTTTTTTTTTTTTCCACAAGGATGTAAATATTTTTCTGTTTTCTTCTCATCACAAAGATACACACTTTGGCCTATACATGAGTTGATCAGAAATTTTGTGGACTAGCCTGGATATCTAAACACTACTTACAACATTGTTTCTATCAATTATTTAAAAAACTAAGTTGATGTCTTCTGAAATCAGGTTTATGGATAATGAATCACGGAAAATTGCTGATAATAATAGCTAGCACTACTTCAATATAAACTTAATTTACTCACATTTATAAACACTAATATTACAATTCTTAAAAATTAAAAATTGAAGACTACATGGAATCAATTTTTTTCACATAATATACTGTCTGTAAAATTCAACATTAATGTGTTCGTATTACTTTCATACCTAATCAATTGGGCATCAAGAGACTTTACCAATTATCTCTGTCAATTCTACCATTGCTAGTAATTCTTAATACTCAAGTTGGAATTTTGGGCCAATCTATTAAAACCTTGTTAGCATTTTTGTTTTCTCAAGCAAACACGTTTTTACCTATCCACACTTCTCAGTGCTAGAGAGCAACTTTTAGAAGCACTAGCAAACCACCACCAGTGGAATCGGATAAACACCGGTGATTCAGATAACTCCAGGAAAGATTTAGCCTCCTGTAATTTTCCTAAATATCAGGGAAAGAAAACACATATATCCTATACTACTAATGTTATTTGAATGCTTGGTTTACATAGCACACTAATTTCTCTTTTCCACTAGTTTCCATAAATACTAAAATATCAAAAAGTACTACTTTTGGCTAAAAGTTTTCAAAACGACCATTATATTTTCACACTATTTAATTAAAAAAAGAAACCAAGCTACCAAACTTATATTCAGGCAAAAAAAAAAAAGCGTTTTTCTTTCCCCAATAAAATGTAGAAATACTTTAATTTACATATTACAATGAATCAATAAGGAGTCAAAATCCAGTTACACATTCATAAAAATTCCATATATCATCCTCAGAATAATCAGTTTCTGTACAAAGATTTACAGGTGTCCAAGTATGTAGTTTTTCCTCAGTGTGCTATAGAATTTAAAGGCTCTGCTTGAATATTCCCCAAATCAAGCACAGAATCTGTTTCTTCATCAATTTCTCCAATGACTGCAACGTTGTCACCTCTTACAATGTATAATCCCAGTACCACTTAGCTTTACCCCTTGTGAAGAGCTGAATACTCGCTCATGGCTTTCATCCAAAATCAAATTAATGGTCTGGTCAAAACCTTTCAGTGTTCCCATAATCATTCTCCCACCAGACGTAATAACGGCAACAGTTCGGTTGACGTAGTTCTCCAAGGCGGAGGTCATGCTGCTCCGCCCGGCAGTTCGGGGTAACGCAGGGGTGCCGGCGACAAGCAGAACTGAAAGGGCGCGCCAGAACCCGGCAGCGGTTCGCGCCTGCGGGCCGCAGCAAATATCGTGAGAGTTACTGCTTACAGCAATGCCTCTCTTAATTATAATTTGGTTGCCAATCTGCATGAGTAGCAGTTGCATTCATGATGAGCCTACATCCAAGGACAAAAGCATCATTCTCAACTCTGGCTGCACATGAGAACTATCTATGCCCAGGCCAACACCCTTAACCAATTAAATTAGAATCTCTAGACGGCAGGACATAGGCATCAGTATTTTTGCTCTGTTTCATTGTTTGTTTTTGAGGTAAAGTTTATGTATAGTGAAATGCAGAGGTCTTAAGTCTACAACTCTATTGGAGTAACAAACACCCCAATCAAGATACAGGACATTTCCCCTACTCAGAAAGTACCCTCCTGCCCTACATCCAGTCAGTGCCCCCACTTTCCATAAGCAATCACTCCTCATATTTCTAATGCTATAGCCTCATTTCTGAACTTCATATAAACATAATCCATCACATAGTGTGTACTCTTCTGTACCTGACTTCTTTCACTAAACACAGTGTTTCAGAGATTCATTCATATTCATTTCATCAAGAAAAAAGTAGTCCATTCTTTTTGACTGCAGAGTAGTATTCCAGTGAATGAACACACTGCAATTTGTTTATCTGTTCTTTCTGTTGACCAACAGCGGAGTTGTTTTAATTTGTGGACTATTAAAGCTGCTATAAATCTCCCTATACATTTTGGGGACATGTTTTCACTTCTCTCGAGCAAATACCTAGGAGTGGAACTGGTGCAGCTGTATGTTTAATTTTAAAAGAAACAGGCATCAACTTTTTTTTACGGTTCCAGGTAACTCCAATGCAAAAAGCCTTTATGTTTTCTAATGTGGTCATGGCAAAGTATTCTAACATTTTTGTCTGTCCCATGTTTTCTGTTCCAGTCAAGAAAAAATTATGTTGCATTTTCTTTTTAAATCCTTTGTATGGGTTGGAAGATTATACTACCTATGAATTTCACTTGAAACAGAAAAAAGGGGCATTTAAATATATACGCTGTATAAAAGGGGGCACAGAGTCATAAGAGTCATATGATTTGAGAACCAGATGAATTTGACTGAATCTGTCACCAGAAAAATAAAAATTTATGTATAATTCCAATGTTGTATTCCATTTGTATTTGAGAACTATGAAGTCCATCCTCAGAATACTTACAAGTCCACAGACCAACCCCAAATTAAAATCTCCTGCTCTTACATTAAATTCTATGAGTCTTGACTTCACTGTGTGTAAGATGACCAAAGATAGAAATCATAAAATATATTAAACTACATAAAACATATGACAAAGGACACTATCAATTGTGTTATTAAAAGTTATGAAATTAAAGAATCTAAATATTAAGACTTCTTCTAAATCAATAAGAAAAAGATGGCCTCCACAGAAAAACAGAAAAAAGGGCAATAAACACATGACTCCTAAAATGAAATAAAACCAGCCAGAATATTTAAGATGCTCACCTCATTAGATGAATTTTTAAGTGATCAAATTACCATTATTTCCATCAGATTGACAATTAAAAAAAAAAAAAAAAACTCGTAACACCACGTGTTAGCTAGCATTATATAGACACATCTATTATCACACTCTTAGTGGAGGCATACAATAGTATAAATGTCCTTGATGACAATTTGACAACATGTATACATAAAGTTAATGTGTATACGCAATGTCTACTTTTAAAAATTTCTCCTTAGAAAGTACAGATGCTCCTTGACTTATGATGGGAGTTACATACCGATAAAATAATTTCAACTTATAATAGGTTTAAGTAAAAAATGCATTTAATACACGTAACCTACCAAACATCATAGCTTACTCTAGCCTACTTCAAGCACGCTCAGAACACTTACATTACCTGCAGTTGGGCAGAATCACTAAACACAAAGTCTATTTTATAAGAAAGTGTTGAACATATCATGTACTCTACTGAATACTGTATTGAAAATGAAAAACTGAATGGTTGTATTGGTACTCAAAGTAGGATTTCCATTGAACATGTATTGCTTCACACCACCATAAAGTCAAAAAATCCTAAACTGAACCATCCAAAATTGGGGACAACCTGTACTAAAAAATCAACTAGACATATGTACCAGAGTTCCACAAAAAGGGTTAAATTATAATAGCAAAAAATAATGGGAGAGGGTGCTAAATAAATATACCTTAGTAATGGTTGGTTAAATGTAGTCTGACTCATCCAAGCAACTACATTCTAAGCTGCTTGTAATATTATTACCATACACAAAGAGCAGCATGGTTTTACTACCTTGAAGAAGGCCAGGCATGATGGCTCACACTTGTAATCCCAGCACTTTTCAAAATCCCCGTTTTAGGTGTATTGTGAAGATCACTGGTGATATGACAATGTCATTTCCAAGTGGAATTATTAAAGTCTTCACCAGAAATTCAACTCCAGCTATGTTGTGCTTCAGGGTGCAAAAATATCAGCAGACTAGAGCAGATTCTTCCAAATGCACAACTTGTGTTCAGGTTTATACACCTTTTGTTTTGAAGGTTGAAATTTCTTTTTAAGAAATTTTTTCCTGCCAGGGGCAGTGGCTCACCCCTGTAATCTCAACACTTTGGGAGTCTGAGGCAGGTGGATCACTGGAGCCTAGGAATTCGAAACCAGCTAGGCAACATGGCAAAACACCACCTGTACCAAAAAAAAAAAAAAAAAAAAAAGTACAAAAATTAGCTGGGCATGGTGGCGCGTGTCTGTAGTCCCAGGCTGAGGTGGGAGAATCGCTTGAGCCTGGGAGGCAAAGGTTGCAGTGAGCTGAGATTGCGCCACCACTGCACTCCAGCTTGGTGACAGAGCGAGACTCCATCTCAAAAAAAAAAAAAAATCATCTTAAATGCTGTATGATTATTAATCACCCCAGTTCAGTGAAAAGATAAGTAAATGAATGCATGCATGCATGCTATATGGGCATTTAAAAAACATCACCACTACCACCACACAAACACACCCCCCCCCCAAAGGGCCTTCATTTCTGATCCCCAACTACCACAGGATTCAATAATGTAGTAGACACTCTACCACAGAAGGCACTCCTAATATCTAACAACAGCCACATTCTAACATAACATTAGACAAATGTGAACTCTTCTTGCTATACAGTGGTCTCCCCTTGTTAGGGGGTGAATACATTCCAGATCCCTCAGAATACACCTGAAACCACAGAGAGTGTCGAACTCTATATATACCATGTATTGTTGCTCTAATAACTGAAACAGCTACTACTAAGTGACTAATGGGCGGGTATCATATATGGATATGCTAAACAAAGGGATAATTCACATCTTGCCCTGGATGGTGCAAGATGGCACAAGATTTCATCACTCTACTCAGAACGGCATGCAATTTCAAACTTATGAATTATTTCTGGAATTTTCCATTTAATATTTTTGGACTGTAGTTGACTGCGGGTAACTGAAATTGCAGAAGGCAAAGCGTCATGTAAGGGAAAACCATTGTAGTTGTCACTGAATTCTAACAACTTACTGACCTGAAGTTACCTCTTGTCCGATAGCCAAAATCACCTGGGATATGAGAAAATTTTCTCAAAGAAACACATATATCAATCTATATTCTGATGTTTTTTTTTTTTTCTCGGTTTTGTTTTGTTTTTTTTGAGATGGAGTCTGTCGCCCAGGCTGGAGTGCAATGGCACAATCTTGGCTCACCACAACCTCTGCCTCCCAGATTCAAGTGATTCTCCTGCCTCGGCCTCCCAAGTGGCTGGGATTATAGGCATCCACCACTGCGCCCAGTTAATTTTTCTATTTTTAGTAAAAATGGGGTTTCACCATGTTGGCCAGGCTGATCTTGAACTCCTGACCTCAAGTGATCCACCCACCTCGGCCTCCCAAAGGGCTGGGATTACAGGTATGAGCCACCATCCCTGGTCCCCCAGAGTTGATTTTCTTTTCAAGAAGCAGATTACAACAATTGAGAAGCAATGCCAAAAGCTAAAAAAATTCAATGTTGCTAATTCAGCACATACTTTGTAGACACAAAAATTCCTAAATATTCTCAGTGGCCCCCATATTTGCTACACAATTGGTTGGCATTTTTTTTAAATCCGAACCATTTTAAAACATTTTTTAACATAAAAGTCCTAAGAATCTATGGTGCACTTTTTGTTTTGTTTTGTTTTTATAAGATGGAATCTCGCTCTGTTACCCAAGCTATAGTGCAAGAGGGGCAATTTCAGCTCACTGCAACCTCTGCCTCCCAAGTTCAAGCGATTCTCCTGCCTCAGCCTCCTGAGTAGCTGGGATTACAGGCGCCCACCACCATGCCTGGCTAATTTTTGTATTTTTAGTAGAGAAGGGGTTTCACCATGTTGCCCAGGCTGGTCTCAAACTCCTGACCTCAAGTGATCCCCCCACCTCAGCCTCCCAAAGTGCTGAGATTACAGGCGTTAGCCACTGCACCTGGCCCACAATGCGTATTTTTTTTTCAGTTCTGAAAAACCTCATTCTTTGAGCAAAGATATTCCTGCTAAAACTGTTTCACATTCAATTATTAAACTTTTGTGGGACATGCCAACCTCAATAAATAATCACATTTGTAGTATATTTATCAAGATAAGTGCTATATATTCATAAAAGCAAATTAACACAAAAAAGAAACAGTATGAAGTAGTATTTACAGGACTATGAAAAAAATCAAACTAAAATGTTACAATGTTTATCATTTTCATTAAATTGAATCCTCAAATGTGATGTACTCAGGTCCATATGTAACCAAAACTGGACTGGCAAGATTAAGTCTGACATGTAACAAAGGGCTCCCTCACTTTCTAATACAGTACAGTACTCTCATCTGTTACTCTCACCTCTTGTACAACATACTTTCCCAAGAGTCAATGCACAGACTAAAATGACTAATTTTCACCAATTCCTACATGTTTTTCAAGCACACGACACAACCTCTGCAACAGGAGTTGCAGCTCAGCTTTTCTTCCTTCTCCTCTCCCCCACAGATTATTTTCAAAATTTATTGAAAATAATCGAGAACAATCTGAGGTTAGAGTAGAACAATCTGGGGGCGGGAGGGTAGATTACACGCACTTTTAATATATCATCTCAATCAAAGACAAGCTGATTCCCTCCACACATCATTATTACCCAACTGTCAGTCAGCAAACTAAACCCAACTTGCAGCTACTGCGTTCTTTGGTCACCACAGTTTTAAAAGGAGTAGCTGGTAGGGAAGTAAACAGTGTAGGGAAACCAACATTCTGAAATCAGTAAGTTTTACATTTTAAAAAAGAATTCAGGTCTATAATGTCTGGAGGAGGGGGGGTCTAATTTCATGTACAGGCACAAAAGAATGTCGAATTAATGTTCTACAATCCCCCACAGCCTAAACATTCCTAGCTTATATGCAATATGAGACGTGTTGGCTTTTGAATGTGCCACCTCTGCTTTATAGCAAAGGACTGACAACCAAAAACTATTCCCAGATAATCCATGTCTTAATATCAGTAAGCTTCTAGTTTCAAAACAGCTGGAAAGAAAAAATTCACTTGGGTGGCTGAGTAAAGTAGAACTATCAAGAAAAGCTTAGGAAATAACCGAAATCAAATCTCCCCACAATGTTTGTATTATATTTTTTTAAAAAGCATAATAAATCCCAGTTGAATTTTCCCAAGGTAGAGTATTGTGACTTGGATGACCATTGTAGTTTTCAAGAAACAGAAACGTAGCAACATGAATCCCTTAGACCTAAACAACAGTGGCTCCAGCCCTGGATTCCTTGAGTTATGGGGTACTACTCCAGCTATACAACCCTCCCCATGAAGCAAGGAGTCTATTGCGCCAAGAGGACTTGTCTAACTGGAGCACATGTTTCATCCCCTAACGCTACATCATTCTATGGGTATGCAGGAACCTAAAATATCTGCCCAGACAGCCCTCAACAAGCTTCCAAAGCCTCTTTCACCAGATCAGTCCTCCAGAAAGAAAACTATACCAACTAGACTCTTGTATTCTTAGGCTTGAAGGCTACCAAGAGGCAACTGTATGCAGAGGGTGTGAACAGAGTTGAACATGTTGCTTGGGATGTCTATATAGGTCTGCCCAAATACTCAATTGTGGTAACAAGCAGTGAAGAAGGGAGAAGCAGAGAGGGCTGTGGACCAGAAGCCAGACAGTAACTTTCTACCACCACAGTTTGACACGAGAAACTCCAAAGAGTTTGAAAACACTAAATTCTAACCTGGCCTCCCAGGGTCTTATTATGGTATACTTATGAAGGAAGGAGGACGAAACTTTTTTTTTTTTTTTTGGCAAGTTCTTTCTTAAGATTGATTTATAACTTTTAAATCAGATGTACAGTATATGAGACTTCATTTGTACTCTTGTTCCTAGACCCACAAAAGCTAAGGGCAAGCATGTCTGAAAGGCTTATTTCTCTGAACCACCTCAATCTAAATAAAGCACTTAGATAAGATCCTTTAAGCTAATAGTATTCACTAAACTGTAAACCACAAGTTCTATGAGTTTCAAATTAAGACAAATTAATATACAAGGTATCTGTAAAGTCAAGAAGCATAAAAAATTTTAAAGTATGCTAGCTACATATTCATATAACATGCTCATTATGTTTTTCTTCTATTTCCATATACCTTTTCAGGGAAAGTATCTCTAAGTTTAAAGCAGTAAGTCCAATTGTTAATCTAGGAAAAAAAAAAAAAGTAAAAAAAATACACAAGCCAGGAGCAGTGGCGCCAACCCATGGTCTCATTATAGTCCCAGCTACTTGGCAGGCTGAGGTGGTAAGATTACTTAGGGCCAGGAGTTTGAAGCTGCAATGCACCATGATCATGCCTATGAATAGCCACTGAACTTGTGCCTGGGAAACATAGTGAGAGCCCCTCTCTTTAAAAACTAAAAATAAAAAGTACAATACAGTATTTAACCTGTTATTCCAGGCTTTGTGGACTCTCTGTAGTGTATCTATTGTGCTTCCCCCCAGCCAGATTAATAGAATATACTGCTTCAAATTCAGCACCAGTGAAGGGGTCTGGAAGTGGGGGGGAAAAAAAAGCTAATGATTCTTTATGTGAAAATATAACAGATATAAAAACAAGAGTATCCTGTGTTTTCTGACTTTTCAGGTATATTGTACAACTACACTTAGGGCCATCTGTCTAGGAGTCATCCCACAGAACATGAGTCCTAATGTCTGAAATGTATTTACATCCTATTGGGAAAATCACACAAGTAGAAAATCTATAAATGCAGATTCAAACTTGCAAAGGTAAATCCATGATGACATGTAGTCCAAAACTTGCGACAGTTCCAAGAGAAAGACAGGAAAATTAACATCATAAGGCACTTAACAGCATACATGTGTCAAACACAAATGAATCAGTCTTGATACAACCTCCAATTAAATTTCAGCAAAACATCACTTTTTATATGAATTTGGTATAAATGAAAATTTAAATGTTATAGTTTATATATAATTAACTTGTGCTGTTATAATTGTACACAGTCTAAAAACAAGGATTTTATACATAGCTTTATGAATGGAGATATTTAAGTACCATTATTTTGAAAATTCAACATTGAGGTGGTATTCCTTGATTTTTTGTTTTTCATTTAATTGAGGTCAAAAGTTTACAAAAGTTATAAAAGTTTAGGGAAAATTAAAATAGTTATGGTGACTAAGCCTACTGAATTACCACTCATTGCAAGGGTCTCTGCAGAGGACCTAAAAATACACAATATTTCTAACTTCAAAATTACAGAAGTTATTTAACTGAACGTATCAAGGCCTCACGCCAGATTTATCATTCAACTGAAATTCTTTACCTTAATATTATTTTTTCATTCACATAACAAATACTTATTGAGCACTTATTATGTGCCAGATACTGCTCAAGGTTGTGAGGTAGAGAACAAAGCTAAAATTCCTACCCTCATGAAACTTATTTCTAATGCAAGAGAGAGATACGCAATAGTCTAACTAGTCTAAATAACTAAATAAGGTAAACTGCCGGAGAGGGAAAAAGATGTGAAAAATACTTAAGAGGCCAGCAGTCTTTAGAATTAGCATATCCCTCATCATACCAATTTTATGTTCACTTGAAAAATTCACTAATGGGGTTAAACTGAGGGCTTCCACTGGCATGTCACCAGCATTTAGTCTCTATATAAAATCCAGCTACAGTCAAGCACACACTTGATTGGTAATCAGTACCTTCACAAAATCTACCTTCTAATGTAACAGCACAGCAAGAATCGGGATCCAGAACCATCTTATGGATCAAATGAATTTCAAAAGTGTAAAGTGACTGTATTTCATTGCCCCTTTTTACTATTCTTTAATGGCTTAAGTTTTTACATGAACTAGATATAAGCCCTCTTACTATGCCATATTCTCTTTCATATGTCAATGACATACTCCTTAAAAGACAACTGATCCTACAGGAAAAAAAATTACATATGAATGCTAAAATTACTAGTCAAACCTTTAGGGAGAAATAGTATTAAAATATCTCCCCGAAAATATCTATGTGGTGGTTTAAACATGCCTGCAAATTATTTGGTACTTCTTTCTCAGGAAGGCAGAGTTTAGTTCCCCTCACCCTAAAGGTGAGCTGGGCTTCTAACAGATACATTACGGAAAGGTAAAAATAGTAACAGTGGAGAAACCTGGCAGACACCACCTTACCCAAGTGACCAAAGTTCAAATCACCAGTAATAAATAATGTTAATATCATATACTCTTCTTGATATGGTAAGAAGAGCACTTCCCTTGTGTGATAGTCTTCCTAAAAATCCACAATCTAGTATAATCAAGAAAAAATCAGAAAAACCCAAACTTAGGAACATTCTACAAAATATCCAACCAGTACTCTTCAAAAATCAAAGTCATGAAAAACAAGGAAACACTAAGAAATTGTCAGATTGGAGGAAACTGAAGACCTGAGGCCGGGCGTGGTGGCTCACGCCTGTAATCCCAGCACTTTGGGAGGCCAAGGCGGGCAGATCACGAGGTCAGGAGATCAAGACCATCCTGGCTAACACGGTGAAACCCTGTCTCTACTAAACATGCAAAAAATTAGCCGGGCGTGGTGGCAAACGCCTGTAGTCCCAGCTACTCGAGAGGCTGAGGCAGGAGAATAGCTTGAATCTGGAAGGTAGAGGGTGCAGTGAGCTGAGATCGCGCCACTGCACTCCAGCCTGGGTGACAGAACAAAACTCCATCTCAGGGGAGGGGGGAAACACCTGAAAACTGGGCTGGGCAGACATTTTAAGTTCCTGCATATTTTAGTGGCTCATGCCTGTAATCCCAACACCTTGGGAGACCTAGGCAGGAGGATCATTTGAGGCCAGGAGTTTGAGACCAGCCTGAGCAAGATAGCAAAACCCTGTCTCCACAAAAACGAAAATTAAAAAAATAAAAAACATAAAACTAAATACAACATGGTCTCTTACACTGGATCCCAAAATAGCAAGGGGACATTTGTGGAAAACTTGATGAAATTCAATAAAACTCTGTAGCTTAATTAATAGTATTTTATCAAGGTTAATTTCTTAGTTTTGATAAATGTACCATGTCTATATAAGATGTTGATACATAAGAATCCTCCGGACTATTTAGCAGTTCTTCTAGAAATATATAATCACTTCAAAATAAACTTTTTCTAAAGGACAACTAATCCAGGTATTTAACTTATTGTGAAAAAGGAATGGCTGAACATTAGCTGGAGGAATTATGTCTGACAGCGGCACACATATCCCAACACTCAACCATTTAGTGTCAAACAACACTTCACCTCCTTCAATGACCAGAGAGTGGGGTTTTCTGCTTGTTTTTTAGCTAGTACAGTCAAACAAAGTGAGACCCTACTCTGCTCGACATTAAATATTTCCTGGAACTAGGACTGAGACTCAGTATTTTTTTTACAGCACAGATGTGACTGGTAACTATTAGAAAGCCTGAAAATCTCCTCATATTCTTTGGTGTTTCAGGGGTCTTCAAAGCACTTGCATTAAGTGCCAGGAGTAGATCTATAGCTGACTCCTGAATAAACTATAAACTTCATAATAATAGCAAGTAGCCCTTGTGGAGAAGAAAGGGACTTCTACATAAACATAAATTATTTCTCAACTTTCTTAATATGATACTAAACATACCATTTCCTCAACTGATTTTGCATCAAGAAGCAAAACATGGCCAGGCACGGTGGCTCACACCTGTAATCCTAGAGCTCTGGGAGGTCAAGGCAGATGGATCACCTGAGGTCAGGAGTTGGAGACCAGCCTCGCCAACATGGTGAAACCCCATGTCTACCAAAAATACAAAAATTAACCTGGCATGGTGGAAAATGCCTCTAATCACAGCTACTTGAGAGGCTGAGGCAGGAGAATTGCTTGAACCTGGGAGGTGGAGGTCGCAGTGAGCTGAAATGGGGCCAGTGAACTCCAGCCTAAGTGACAGAACAAGACTCCGTCTCAAAAAAAAAAAAAAAAAGCGAAAACAGAATTCCAGTATGTCATCCTCTCAGTAGGAAGTAAAGTCCTGAAATTGTCTGTTACTCAGGTAGCAAAAATCAAAATTAGAATGATGATGTTTAGAGGGGTAAGCAATACTGTTTCCATAAATGGCTATGTCTATGTTATCTTTAGGTCAAGTTAGAAACAAAAAAATCTACCCTTATAAACTTCATTAGCCTATCTTCACATATAATTTATCTTCTCTGAGTGTTTTGTATATTTTACCCTTCTCTTTTTATTTAAATAGAAAAAAAATCAGCTGGACGCAGTTGCTCACACCTTTAAAGTCCAGCACTTTGGGACGCTGAGGCAGGAGAATCATTTGAACTCAGGAGTTCGAGACCTGCCTGGGCAACATAGTGAGACCTTGTCTCCGCTTAAAAAAAAAAAATTAGCCAGTCATTGTAGCCCGCACTTGTAGTCCCAGCTACTCGGGAGGCTGAGGCAGGAAGATTGCTTGAGCCTGGGATACCCAGGCTGCAGTGATCAACCCACTGCATTCCAGCCTTGGACACAGAGCAACATCCTGTCTTTAAAAAAAAAAAAAAAAACTCACAAAAAAGACCTTGACAGCTATAGAATATGTGCTGTAAAATCGTTTTCAACAACACTGCCCATTCATTACTCAATAGCTCTTACATAAACAATGCGCACTTTAGAAATTATTTAAGTTTTTTTTTTTTGAGACGGAGCTTCACTCTTGTTGCCCAGGCTGGAGTGGAATGGCGTGATCATGGTTCACTGCAACCTTCACCTCCGAGGTTCAAGTGATTCTTCTGCCTCAGCCTCCTGAGTAGCTCGGATTATAGGCGCCTGCCACCATGCCTGGCTAATTTTTGTATTTTTAGTAGAGACAAGGTTTTGCCATGTTGGCCAGGTTGGTTTCAAACTCCTGACCTCACATGATCCACCCGCCTCGGCCTCCCAAAATGCTGGAATTACAGGCGTGAGCCACCACACCCAGTTTATTTAAGATTTAATGCAAGAAAAATATTTGTCTTTTCTGGAGAATTTGTGACATATTTCTTCATTTAGGGTAATGAAAACTCTGGCTCCCAGGAAGCTTAGCTAAATTTGATGTTTTATCACAGCAACTTAATTACTTAAAAGTGATACATTTCTTCACTTCTTTCCTTGGATCTGATTTTCTACTTCTATTAACTATGTGTTTACATCCTATTAAGTGTCACCTCAAATCTCATCTGTAAGGAGAAATGTTAAAAATAATAATGAAATTGAACATACAGGGATCCTATTTTAAATGATTCTACTGAAAATACAAAAATTATCCAGGCATGTGGTGACATGTGCCTGTAGTCCCAGCTACTCAGGAGTCGGAGGCAGGAGAATCGCTTGAACCAGGAAGGTGGAGGTTGCAGTGAGCCAAGATGGCGCCAGTGCACTCCAGCCTGGATGACAGAGACTCCATCTCAAAAAACATGGATCACAGACGGAAATGCAAAACTATAAAACTTTCAGAAAAATGCATAAGGAAAACTTTTCAGGATACAAAAATAGCCAAAAAGTTCTGGACTTCACAACAGAAGCACAATCCATAAAAGAATAATAAATGGGATTTCATCAAAATTTAAAAACTTTTGTTCTGCAAAAGATGCTGTCAGAATTAAAAGACAAGGTATGGAATGGGAGAAAATACCTGCAAACTATATATCCAACAAAGGATCCATATAAAGAACTCTCAAAATTCAGCACTTACAAACAAACAAAAAAAATCCAGTTAGAAAATGGGCAAAAGATACGAAGAGAATATACAGATGTTGAATAGCACAGGAAAAGATGTTCAACATATTAGCCATTAGGAAAAGGCTACCATGAAATACCATATATTCCTTCTCTATAAGAATAGTTTTTAAAACAGTCAAGACAAAACAAAAAAACAACCAATTGCTGGCTAGGATGTGGAAAAACTAGATCCCTCATACACTGCTGGTGGAAATGCAAAATAGTACAGCCACTGTGGAAAACACTCTGGCAGTTTGTATCCCATACAACGCAGCAATCATACTCATACTTTTATCCCAGTGAAAACTGGGATGTTCACAGAAAAACCTCTACATGAATATTCACAGCAGCTTTGTTTCTAATAGACAAAAATTGACAACAATCCAGATGACCTTCAACATGAAATTATTCAACAAATTGGTAGTACACGGATGCCATGGAGTACTACTCAATAAAAATGAACAAATTATAGCTATAAGCAACAACTCTGGAATCTTCCAAGTAAAAAGCCAGTCCCAAAAGTCACACACTATATGATTCCATTCACTCCTTCATTTATTCATTCATTTATGAAACTGAGTCTTGCTCTGTCACCCAGGCTGGAGTGCAGTGGTGTAATCTCAGCTCACTGCAGCCTCGACTTCCTGGGATCAAGCAATATCCCCATCTTAGCCTCCTGAGTAGCTGAGACTGCGGGCACACACCACCACACCCACCTGATTTTTGTATTTTTGTAGAGACAACGTTTCACCATGTTGCCCAGGCTGGTCTTGAACTCTTGAGCTCAAGTGATCTGCCCATCTCAGCCTCCCAAAGTGCTGGGATTACAGGCATGAGCTACCATGCCCAGCCTGATTCAATTTATATAACATTTTTGAAAAGACAAAATGCAAGGGGTAAAGGGAATATAGGAGGGAGATGGGTGTAGTAGCAAAAACAAACAAACAAACAAACAAACCAAAAAAAAACCAGGTGATCCTTGGGATGACGGAACTATTCTGTATCTGACTACCAAAATTCCAATATCCTGGTTGTGAAATTATACTATAATTCTGCAAGATATTACCACTTGGGGTAACTGGATAAAAGAGACACAAGACCTCACTGTAGTAGTTCTTAAAACTGTATGTGAATTTATAGTTATCTCAAAATAAAAACTTAATTTCAATGAGAAATCTGAAGTGAAACATATTTATAAACTGGTAGTAGAGAGATCTGAATTTTAACTTTATTTTTATTTTAAAACGAAAATTAGCTAAGGCAACTAAAATATCCAGTAACAATTAGAAAACTACATAAAACAGTTTCTATATTTAAGTTTTAAACTGAATGGCTAAGCAGTTTTTAAATTATAAATCCAAAGACACTTTTTGAGAGAGGAGAAAAAGGGTGCAGTGTTTGAAATATGGCAGGCAACATGGACCCAAAACAAATTACCAGCACCATAAAGGAGCTCCTAGATCTCCATCAGGCTCATCCTGGATGAAGAAATTTATGTGAAAATGAGAAATGGCCAAGAACTTAAAAGCAGATTACAGGCATGTGATCAACATTTAAACAACGTTGGAAGAAACTGTGACTACTATAGAAACTGATGAAGAAACAGATAAAGAGATATATAAATCAATGAATATTCCTACATTCTTTGTCCATGGAGATAGTGTTATAGTAGTTGCCTTCCACTGACAGCCGGCTGAAACAAGGAATTTATCCTGTATAAAAAATACAAGACTTGGTACAATGGCCTATTTAAATGTGTAAGACATTCAAAAGAGAAACGTGCATACATTTTGAAATAAATGATTCCAGGATTCTTCCACTCCTGAACTGAGAAGATCCGCAGATAACTCACAACTTTCTAAGCTAAGAGGTATTTTTATTTTTCTCCAACTATTCCAATAAATGTGACCAAGATACCGAATTTTTTCAGTTCATTTGCTCCACTGTTCTTACAATTTCTTTTTTTCTTTAAATTTGATGTTTGCTTTTTGATTTAAAAAAAAAAAAAAAAACTATCAAGAGAGTAAAAATAAAACCCATAGAATGGGAGAAAATATTTGCAAATCATGTATCTAATAACAGACTAGTATTGAAAATATATAACTACTACAATTCAACAACTAAAAAACAACCCAATTCAAAAACAATGAAAGAATTTGAATAGTCATTTCTCCAAAGATATACAAATAGCCAACAAGGACATATGAAGATACTCAACATCTCTAATCATCAAGGAAATGCTAATCAAAACCATAATGAGGCCAGGTGCAGTGGATCACACCTGTAATCCCAAGACTCTGGGAGGCCAAGGTGGATCACATGAGCCCAAGAGTTCGAGACCAGCCTGGCAAACATGGTGAAATTCCATCTCTACTAAAAATACAAAAATTAGCACGGTGGCACATGCCTATAGTCCCAGCTACTTGGGAGGCTGAGGTGGGTGGATTGCTTGAGCATGGGAGGAAGAGGAGATTGCAGTGAGCCGAGACTGCACCACTGCACTCCGGCCTGGGTGATAGAGCAAACTCTGCCTCAAAAAAAAAAAGCAAAAACCAACAACCACCATGATGAGATACCACCCTCACACCCATTAGGACTGTTATTATCCAGGAAACAAAATAGCAAATGTTGGTGAGGATGTAGAGAAACTGTAACTCTTGTATACTTTTGGTGGAAATATACAATAGTATAGCCACTGTGGAAAACAATATGGTGGTTCCTAAAAATATATATATATATATATACACACGCACACACATATACACTAAACATAGAATTACCATATGAGCCAGCAATTCCGCTTCTGTGTATATATCCAAAAGAAGTGAAAACTGGGTCTCAAGGAGATATTTATCGACCCATGTTCATACAGCATTATTCACAATGGCTAAAATGTGGCATCCACCCAAGTGTCTACCCACAGATGAATGGATAAGCAAAATGTGGTATATACATACAATGGAGTATTATTTGATCTTAGGAAGGAAATTCTGACATATGCTAAAACACAGATGAACCTTGAGGACATTATGCTAAGTGATTTACGAGGTACTTAGAGTAGTCAAAATAATAGACACAGAAAGTTAAATGGTAGCTGCCAGGGGCTAGGAGGCTTTGGGAGTTATTATTTAATGTGTATAGAGTTAAAGTTTTGCAAAATGAAAAGAGTTCTGGAGATGAATAGTGGTGAAGGGTATACAATATGAATGTACTTAATACCAGTGAAAAATTCACTTAAAAATGGTTAAGATATCTTATTTATATTGTATCGCAATAAAAAAGCTCAGAAGAAAAATATATAAATCCAAAGAAGGGAAATTTTAAACACTGCGGGGAAGCTTTAGTGGAAATAATGGTACTTAAGTTGGACTTGATGGATGAATAGGATGTATAGAAAGAGGCCAACTAAGAGCTGTAGAACAATGACTTTAAAAAAGTAATGATGGGAGACCTTCTACTTTCATTTAAATCATTTCTCAGAATAAAAACACACCTACATTCAAATTTCAGTTTTCCAGAAATTGTGAACATGGATTACCAAATGTTGATAAACATTTTTAAAGAAGTGATAACTTTAAAAATCTGCTTCCAAAAATTCAATATGGGTAATTTCAACAACACTAATACATTATTCCCACATATGTTGTCAGTAAAAAAGTAATCTGATCTAAGGTAATGCAAGTGCCTGATTAGAGTATTCCCAATTCCTCCTTCTCATCCCTTCTAACATTCCTGTCATTCATTTCACTCATCCATAAGCTATAATCACTGAACAGATTGTTGCCATTATCAGCAACAATCATGTATACATTTATCAAAACCCACAGAATGTACAACACAAAGAATGAAGCCTAATATAAACAATGGACTTTAGCTAATAATAATGTATCACTACTGGCTCATCAATTCTAACAAATATACTGCATGAATGCAAGATGTTAGTAATAGGGGAAATGGAGAAGGAGGAGGGTATGGGAATTTTTTACACTTCTTAATTTTTCTGTAAACCTGAAACTACTCAAAAAACGTAAAGTCTATTTTTTTTTTTTTTTTTGAGACAGAGTCTCGCTCTGTCACCCAGGCTGGAGTGCAGTGGCGTGACCTCAGCTCGCTGAAGCCTCCGCCTCCTGAGTTCAAGCCTCCCGAGTAGGTAGGATTACAGGCATGCGCAATCACACCCGGCTAATTTTTGTATTTTTAGTAGACACAGGGTTTCACCACGTTGGCCAAGCTGGTCTCGAACTCCTGACCTCAAGTGATTCGCCTGCCTCAGCCTCCCAAAGTGCTGGCATTACACGCATGAGCCACCACACCCAGCCTTAAGTCTATTTTTTAAAAACTTGAGATCAGGAAGAATTACACACTACTCTAAGGATAAATCTTTCTCTGCAACTTCTTGGCTCAAATATTGATGTAAACTTTTTTTGTAAATTAAGCTGTATCCAGTTATTTCTAAACTAAAAAATAATTATCTATAACAAACTGGTGTCCCCCAAAAAGAGGGTGGAAAAACAGGTCTATCAACCCAGAATTTCCTCACTTACATGAGCCCAAAATTCTTTTTTTCTCTAACACCTATTAAAAATCTTTGGGAAACAGTATTACTCTAAAGAAACTGTATTCTTCAGAACATACCTAGGAAAATGCTGGTATAACGAAAAAAAAAAAAAACCCAACAGAGTCAGGAAATTTGGATTTGTTTTTCTAATCTGAGTTATGTCATTAATAAGCTAAATTACCTCCATATTTCACTTCTCCAACTGGTCTAACAGCTTCCTATTGTACTAATTAAAAAGAAAAAAAAAAGAGAGGGTACTCCAGTCTAGTCATAATGCAGTGATACAGTGAGTATGAGGAAAACATCAGTATTCTGGGGAGCACACCTATCATTTACACAAAATTATCTGTTAAATATATTACAAGAAAGAGGGCCGGATGTGGTGGCTCACGCCTATAATCCCAGCACTTTGGGAGGCCCAGGCGGACGCATCACGAGGTCAGGAGATCAAGACCATCCTGGCTAACACAGTGAAACCCCATCTCTACTAAAAACACGAAAAATCAGCCGGACGTGGCAGCGGGCGCCTGTCCCCCAGCTACTCGGGAGGCTGAGGCAGGAGAATGGCTTGAACCCAGGAGGTGGAGCTTGCAGTGAGCAGAGATCGTGCCACTGCACTCCAGCCTGGGCAACAGAGAGACACTCTGTCTCAAAAAATATATCTTACAAGAAAGGGTAAGGTTAAGGTCAATGAAACACATGGGACAAAAATAAACCTTTGGGTATAAGTAGTGACAAAGATCCTTTTCCTTGTCACACATTTACATGTTTATCATACATGTAAATTATATAGAGGTTACTATAATAATCAAATAAAGGCCCAAAATAACTGTCATTTAATGATATACATAATTACAGTCATCCCTCAGTATCTATGGGGGATTAGTTTCAGAACCCTCACATATACCAAAATCTGAGGATGCTCCAAGTATCCCTCACATAAAATGGCGTTGTATTTGTATATAACCTATGCACATATATACCTTAAATCATTTCTCCCATATACCTTAAATCATCTCTAAATTACTTATAATGCCTGAAACAATATAAATGCTATATAAATAATTGCTATATTGTTGTTTATTTGTATTATTCTTTATTGGTTTTTGTTTGTTTGTTTTGGAGATGGAGTCTCACCTTGTTGCCCAGGCTGGAGTGCCGTGATGCAGTCTCAGTTCACTGCAACCTCTGCCCCCCAGGTTCAAGTGATTCTTCTGCCTCAGCCTCCCAAGTAGCTAGGGACTACTATTAGCCACCACACCCGGCTAATTTTTGTATTTTTAGTAGAGATGGGGATTCACCATATTGGCCAGGCTGGTCTCGAGCACCTGACCTCGTGATCTACCCGCCTCAGCCTCTCCAAATGCCAGGATTACAGGCGTGAGCCACCATGCCCAGCTATTGTATTTTTTTAATTGATTTTCTTCTCAAATTATTTTCAACTCATGATTCGTTGAATTCATGAGTACAAAATCCGTACATATGTAACCTATGGATAAAGTGGGCCAGCTATATTACTGTACATCACACTAAATACTAAGCAGTTCAAAGAAAATGTTTATAATTAGTATTAATTTCTTAGAGATAAATAAACTAGTTCAGGAACAACAAGGTTCAAAAGGCCGTTCTCATATGACTGATGACACCTTCAAGGGGCAGAAGAAAAGTAAAAGGGAGCAATTTCCACTTAAAGAATCAGTTCTGGGCGGGCGCGGAGGCTCACGTCTGTAATCCCAGCACTTTGGGAGGCCGAGGCGGGAGGATTACAAGGTCAGGAGTTCGACATCAGCCTGGCCAATATGGTGAAACTCCGTCTCTACTAAAAATACAAAAACTAGCCAGGCATGATGGTGTGCACCTATAGTACCAGCTACTTGGGAGGCTGAGGCAGAAGAATCGCTTGAACCCAGGAGGCGGAGGTTGCAATAAGCCCAGATCGCACCACTGCACTCTAGCCTGGGCAACAAAGCAAGACTCCGTCTCAAAAAAAAAAAAAAACAGAACCAGTCTTAGCCAGGGCAACAGTGAGACCACATCCTGTGATCGCACCACTGACTCCAGCCTGAGTGACAGAGCAAGACCTGTCTCAAAAAAAACAAAAACAAAACAAAACAAAAAAAAGATGTATTCCTGCTCATGAATCTATCACTATACACCCAGAAAATACAAGCATATCAACTAAAATACTAAAAGCAATTTTTCAAAAGTCATCACTAGAGTACAGTAGATAATAAATATGAAACTCAACTGCTTCCTTTAAATAACCAGATAATACAATTGATGAAATAGCCTCATAAAAACAGAAGCTCTTTCCCTCCCTCCAAAATGTTTTTAGAAATAAATATAACAAAAATATAAGTTTCTTAAAAATAACAAATATGCGTATCAACAAGAAACACAGATATGACAAGATGAAAATCATAAATGCCACTAAAGGGCATCAAACATCAAATAAATGGGAAATCTATCTTCCTAGAAAGAGATATGCTATTGCAAAGTTATCAATTATCTTCTAAATTAGTCTACAAATGCAGACCCTCTCACTCAACATACCACCAAGAATTATTTTTAGAAGTTGACAAAAATGATGCATGTCCACTTGGAAAATTCCTTTAGAAGTAGAGTAACAAAGCAGCACTTCCAGGTATTAAATATACAATGAAGGGGAGGGAGGTCAAAATAGCATAGTATCATAAAAAACACAACAAATAAAAAAAGAAAATCCTGACATAGTATAAATATATTTGGGGATTTACTACTGATAAAGGCAGTTTTTTAGAGGTAAAATGATTATATATGAAAACCACAGCTGGGCGCAGTGGCTCACACCTGTAATCCTAGTACTTTGGGAGATTCGAGGTGGAAGGATCACTCAAGCCCAGGAGCTGGAGACCAATCCTGGCAACATAGTAAGACCTCTATTTCTATAAAAAATAGAAAAATTAGCTGGGCGTGGTGGCATATGCCTGTACTCTTAGCTACTCAGGAGGCTGACATGAAAGGATTGACTGAGGCCAGGAGCTCAAAGCTGCAGTGCAGTGATCATGCCACTGCACTGCATGGGCTGTGACAGAGCGAGACCCTTCTCCAAAAAAGAATAAAAAAGAAAAACACAACTGCGTCAAAATCACTGCACTCATACTGAAATTGAGCAATTATCTCCACAAATAACTTGTCCAATGTAAATAATAAAAATACTGGATTTCTTCCATCCCCCTTTCACAGTTGCCTCAAGAATTACTAAGAAATGAAACATTTCACCTAAATGTACTTTATCACAGAATTAAAACTTGCCCTTTTACAGTTTGGAATTTTATCCCTTTAGAAATACTTCAGAAATTAATTGAACTGCAGAGACTTCTGGCTCAAAATGTTTGAACAAATGTTTACCTTAACTTCCTCACATACATAACCTATGGAAACAAAACTAGTTCTCACTGTTAGAGATAAGTTACAAGTATGGAAAGGAAGGGGAATAAAAAAACAACTTAAGAGTGAACCTTGTGGTGCTGCATTAGAATTGCATAATAGAAATATGCAGATGCTCCTCGATTTACAATGGATTTACATTTGGACAAACCCATTATTTAAGTCAAAAGTATCATAGGCTGAAAATGCACTTAGTACCCCAATAAAACTCCTGGTAAAGTCAAAGTAGTATAAATCAGGGACCATTGTATATATTTATAGATATACAAATAAAAATAGATGTAAATATGTGTAAGTACATAAAAATATTTCCTAGCTTTACATATGAAGAGGGCCTGAGAGTAGCAATACCCAAAGAGCAACAATGAACACAAGCCCCCAGATCTTGGCTTCTAAGTACCATTTTCCACTAAAAACAATCAGGAAAAGTAGAAGATATGTTAGAACATCTAATTGTGCTAAAAGAAAAAAAAAAAAAAAAAAAGCAGTGCTCAAAAAAGGAAGAGATATCAAAAACAAAAAAGAAAATAAGCCAGGGGATTCTCATTGGCCAATCAAGAATAATTTGAGCACCAAAATAAATAATAATGGATTGTGTCCCTGTGAAGATAAACCTAGGTACATGCAAATAAGCAAATTCAAAATATGACAAAACAAAATATTTACATAGTTTGAAAGCACCTACCACAAAATATTAATTAATTACAAACAGGGAATGAATACCTTAAAAAGGGCAAGTCTGGCAGCCACAACTTTAATCACATTAAGTGAATACCATAACAGGACAAACTGAAATTGCCTGCCACCTGATAAGATGTAATAAGAAGAATGCAGCATCACTTTTATGATAGCCCTGCCGAAGATCTAATCATAAAAATCTAATCAAAGATCTAATCATGAAAAATATCGCACAAATGAAAATTGAGGGGTATTCTACAGAATAACTAGACCTGTTATCTTCAGATCTTCAAAAGTGCCAAGGCCTTGAAAGAAAAGAGAAAGAAATTATTCCAGATTGAAGGAGAATGAAGAGATGACAACAAAATGTAACACATGATTCTAAATTGGAATAGTTTGCTGTAAAAAACATTATTGGGATAATTAATGAGGTTCAGATGTTAGTAATATATTCATGTTAACTTTCTGATTTTGATGGTAATTATGTCATTATATGCAAGAGGATGTCCTTGTTTGTAAGAAATAAACATTAAAATATTTAGGGGTGACGGGCTGGGTGCGGTAGCTCACACCTGTGATCCCAGCACTTTGGGAGGCCGAGGCAGGGGGATCATGAGGTCAAGAGATCAAGACCATCCCAGCTAACACAGTGAAACCCCGTTTCTACTAAAAATACAAAAAATCAGCCAGGCATGGTGGCAGGCGCCTATAGTCCCAGCTACTCGGGAGGCTGAGGCAGAAGAATAGTGTGAACCTAGGAGGCGGAGCTTGCAGTGAGCCAAGATGGCACCACTGCACTCCAGTCTAGGTGACAGAGTAAGACTCTGTGTCAAAAAAAAAAAAAATGTAGCGGTGATGACAGGGCATCGTGTTAGTAACTTAGTCAAATGGTTCAGGGGAAAAAAAAGTTCAAACTTTTCCATATGTTGGTCATTGTTTCAGAAATTAAAATTTAATTTAAAAATATCTATAGCAGTGCTGAAAACCTGAGAAGGGTATACCTACAGATAAGAACAGAAAGGAATTTATAAAGAATACAAAGTAGATTGGGGTCGGGGAAATAACAAAATGCAATATACTTGAGGAACCAGATACCCAAAACAAGAAAGTGGCATCTCCAAAAAAGATGAGTTTTCTGAGCAAGAAGGATTAAGACAAGTATATACTAAGCAGTCAGCCAGAGAGTAAAACCATAGTAGAACACTGTGTAGCTAAAGCCTCTAGTACAGCTCTATGTACGTAGGAGGTGTGACACTTGGACAGCCTGAGTATGAAAAAAGAAGACTGCCTCCTGAGGAACAGTACGCACCTGTACCAAAAAGTCAAGCTATCCACATACCTTCAAAGAGAAACTCATTAAATATTTCTCCCTTTCCTCTTCTAAGCAATCACCAAAGCCAGAAGAAGGATTCATTGGGCTGGGAACATACATTTAAATAACCAATACAGTGGAGACTAGGTCATCAAATAAAACTTTGACTACCATGAAAATCTAGTATTGGAAGAAAACACAAAAAGCATGACAGATACACCAAAAGCACAGTAAGATCAATTTTCTGTACTATTAGTAGAATAAACAAAAGACAATGTTAAAAGAACATCTCAGAGATTAAAGGTTACATGTAGACCAAAAATAAAGCTAAAAAAACAAAATTGGGCCAGGTGCAGTGGTTCATGCCTATAATCCCAGCACTTTGGGAGACCAAGGAGGGAGGACTGCTTGAGACCAGGAGTTCAAGACCAGCCTGAGCAACAAAGCAAGAACCCATCTCCACAATAAAATAAAAACATTAGCTGGACATAGTGGTGCATGCCTGTAGTCTCGGCTGAAGGTGAGGTGACAGGACAGCTTGAGCCCAGGAGTTCAAGGCTGCAGTGAGCCGTGAGTATGCCACTGCACTCCACCCTGGGCAACACAGTGAGATCCTGTCTCAAAAAAATAAAAATAAAAATCAACTTCTATGAATAACAAGAATTCCTAGAAACTCTATTCCAAAAACAAGTAACAAAATAACTGAAAACAAATGAAAATCAAGTAAGTGGGCTAAAAGATCAAGCTTCAACACTCTCCCAGAATCCAATACGGACAAGAAAAAAATTAATTAATGAAAGTTCCATAAATCCCAACTTCCACCTAAGTTCTTGAAGTGCAGTTCGTAGGCCCTGGAAGTCCACAGTCTCTAGAAGTCCCTGAGACACTTTCAAGGAATCTTCCAGGTCAAAACTGTGTTTATAATAATATTGAGATGACATTTTTCCCTTTTCCATTATATTTACATTTTACACTGATGTTGCAAAACCAATGGTGGATAAAACGGCTAACACCTTTACAAGAATAAAGGCAATGCCTTCAAGCTGCACTAGCACCACTACATATTCCCAGGTTTATTTTTTATTTATTTATTTTTTTTTTTTGAGACACAGTCTTGGCTCTGCCGCCAGGCTGGAGTGCAGAGGCGCGATCTCAGCTCACTGCAACCTCTGCCTCCCGAGCTGAAGCAGTTCTCCTGCCCCCGCCTCCTGAGTAGCTGAGATTACAGGTGCCCGCCACCATGCCCGGCTAATTTTTTGTATTTTAGTAGAGACGGGGTTTCACCATGTTGTCCATGGTCTCGATCTTTTAACCTCATAATCTGCCCACCTCCCCCTCCCAATGTGCTGGAATTACAGGCGTAAGCCACCGTGCCCGGCCATTCCCAGGTTTATTTCTAAATGCCACTTATATCTTTAATAAAGGCATTTTGTTTCTGTATGCTACTGTATAATGAAATATGTCAACATTTCTTAAATATGTTTAACTCAATGAACCCATATTTTCCAAATGATCAAATGCACACTGTTACAAAATCATGAATGGGTAAAAGATTTATCCAAAGTACAAGATAAACTAATGGATTTTAAGGTAACAACAAGAAATAAAAAATTCACCGACATGGTCTCAGATTCAACACTGCCACAAACCTTTAAAAAAGTTACTGGTTACCAAATTTTGACATAACTACTTGTCAAATTTTGGTCTCAAAGAGTATCTACAATTATCTAAAACGAGTATGAAAATATTCCTCCCTTAGGCTGGGGAGGCCGAGGCGGGCAGATCACCTGAGGTCAGGAGTTCAAGATCAGTCTGACCAATATGGAGAAACCGCGTCTCTACCAAAAACACAAAATTAGCCGGGTATGGTGGACCATGCCTGTAATCCCAGCTACTCAGGAGGCGGAGGCAAGAGAATCGCTTGAACCCGGGAGGTGGAGGCTGCGGTGAGTGGAGATTGCACCACTGCACTCCAGGCTGGGTAACAACAGCAAACTCCCTCTCAAAAAAAAAAAAAAGAGAAAATCTTCCTCCCTTTTCCAACCAAATACCTGTATAAGACTGGATTTTGTTCATACACTTCAACCAAAAGAACATACTGTAACAGATGGAGTGAAGAAGCAGATTTGAGAATCGAGCTGTTTTCTATTAAGCCAAACATAAGAGACTTGCACAAATATAAAACATTGCCACTCTTTTTGCTAAATATTTTAGGGAACAATTATATTTTTATTAAAACAATGTTACATTAACGTGCAATAGCTTAGTATTTTCAAATAAATTAATTTTTTTTAATTTCTGTTTTGAGTCAAACCAAAAAGTTTGAGAACAACTGCCTTAGGGCTATTACTATTTCTTGTAATTATGCCATATTACAACAGAGTGAACCCTCCTACAGACAAATGAAATGTACAAGGCACTTAGCCTCAAAGTAAATTGTCCCAGATTACTTTCTAAGTTATTCAGTCATCTTTCCATTTTTCTATTGCTTCACTGTAACATCACAGGTCATAACTTCACAATGCTGTAAATGTACCTTTCTCACCCCTTCTGGGACACCTAAGAACCAAAAACAGTTCATTATGTACATAAGTAAATGGGCTCTGAATAATAATGGCCCTAAAAGTGAAGTCCCCAGACTCTGTTATACCTCTTTTGATTAAGGAGATAAGTTGTTACTTTCTAGTTTTTCTACTACATTCAATATGCTTTTAAAGCTATAATAACCTCCAGATAAGTAGAGTCTTATTAAGTGAATTTTTATATATTCTTCTTTTCTATTGTCTTCCACACTATCACTGAAAACCTGGGAAGGACTTCATTCGATGGTATCTGAAACAAAATTTGAAGTGACAAAAATAGAGTGATAGAGTACCACTGTGCTTATTTCATGAAATCAAAGATAATTTCAAATTTTTAGGGATTCTGCGACAGAAAAGACATCTAACTTGAAAGGTAGGACAGAGAGGAAAGTACAGAGAAGAAGGAACAGAGAAATAAATCTGTATGTTTTAAGAGGCCAAAAGTATAATAAAACAAGAAGATAGAGAGGATTACAAAGTCTTAATACATAAGAAGAAATAACAACCTGGTATTATCTTAACAGTTAATTTTGAGAACACTAAAGAGAAAATGGAAAACTGAGAAAACAAAGTATAAAACAAAGCAATGGCCAGGCGAGGTGGCTCATGCCTGTAATTCCAGCACTTTGGGAGGCCGAGACAGGCGGATCACGAGGTCAGGAGCTCGAGACCATCCTGGCTAACACGGTGAAACTCCGTCTCTACTAAAAATATAAAAAATTAGCTGGGCATGGTGGTGGGCGCCTGTAGTCACAGCTACTCGGGAGGCTGAGGCAGGAGAATGGCGTGAACACGGGGAAGGCGGAGCTTGCAGTGAGCCAAAAACTTACCACTGCACTCCAGCCTGGGCAAAAGAGCAAGAGTATGTCTCAAAAAAACAAAACAAAACAAACAAATGCACGCAATATACTGATGAATATAAAGTTAAAATACTGGCATGTACACTTAGTTGAAATGCAAGGGGGATATTCAGAATTAAATGGGCTGTTAAAATAAGATCCCATAAATTTTTTCTACTGTATGTTTTGAACAATTTTTTGAGGTGATAAACATAGACTAACACAGTTTGAAAAAGAGGGAAATGGCAAAATATAATTAAAAACGACCAGTTGAACACAGAAAAAATAGGCTAGGTAAATGAAGCTAACTATAAATATAGGAAGCTAAGGAATCAGAAGAGAAAGCTGAATAGTAGCTAGGTTTCTTTTTTACAATTAGGAAACCTAAGAAGAGGCAGCTAAAAGGTGAATCTGGAAAATGGGAGTTATCCATAAACCGGGCTCAGTGGCTCACGCCTCTAATCCCAGCACTTCAGGAGGCCGAGGTGGGCGGATCACCTGAGGTCGGGAGTTTGAGACCAGCCTGACCAACATGACAAAACATGTCTCTACTAAAAATACAAAAATTAGCTAGGCGCAATGGCGCGCACCTGTAATACCAGCTACTCGAGAGGCAGAGGCAGGAGAATCCCTGGAACCTGGGAGGTGGAGGTTGTGGAGAGTCAAGATTG
>NW_012108375.1:212389-215605 GCF_000951045.1 Mandrillus leucophaeus
GGAGAGGGGAGACAGGGGGGTTGCAGTTCGATTACTTAGCCTCTCAATTATTATCCGCTTCGATATGAAAAGAGGATGATTTAGGGTAACTTGGGAGAAAAGTGAAAAACACTAAAAGATCATCTCTTTTCCAAGTCACAAAGTCCCATGAACTTTGTGACTCAGAGACACTTTTCGTGAAAATTACCTTTCGGCGGGACAGCGTCTCAGGGCAGCTTTTTCAAGGCTTCGCTTGACATGATTTCCTTGCCTTCATTAGTCACTTTGGATCCAGCTGAATTTCTCTCTCGGGTGAGAGCGGATGTGGACTGGCCTCCCGCAGAAGAGTAGGTGGCTTTGGTGGGGGTTGGGGTGCGGGCTGGCTTCCTGGTCTCTAGTTTTGCAGGAGTTTCCCAGCCCCAACTAGGATCTCCGCCGAAAAAAAAAAAAAAAAACTTTTCACTCGTGACACTGCCCGGAATTGCAGTGCGAAACTCACTTCCTGCCTTGGCGAGAAGCAGAATCCAGCTCCGTCCAGGGGAACCCGGAAAACCAGCTCAACGCGCACCGGGGAGGGGGAGGGGAAGGGACAGCCGCCGGGCTCGAAGAAAAAAAAAAAAAAAAAAAGGAAAGGAAAAGACAAAGACATCTTTAGAGGTTTACAATAGAGATGTATTCCCAGAAAAAGAAAACGCAAGCAAGCATGTAACAGATTCGAGAAATGAATGAGCAAGGCAAAGTGTCAAAATGCAGGCAGCCAAGTAGGGTTTATAAGGAGAATCTGGATAAGCAGCAATTACGAAAAAAAAAAAAAAGAAAGAAATTGCTACCCAGCATCACTAAAATTCTGCATAATCCCAAATACTCTGTAAGTACTGCCATAATCTATTTCCAAAACAAAAGCAGCTTAAAGTCTAAATCATATTACCCATAAGCAATTATTTCCAATAAGTAATTTTGAAATACATACCTATTTTCTGACACTTTTAAGCGTATTTCTTAGAGGGTACTATTTACTACTAATAGTTCAATACCAACAATGTCTAAAATAATCAATTTTAGAGATTTACCAACGATATATGTGAAATGTATCCATAGTTATCACTTCATTAAGAGCATACAACAAAAATTTGGTTTCCATGTTTGTACCTCTGTGAGTTTTTTATACATAAAGTTTACAAGAGTTTGATCTCAAATGGCAAGGAGACTTCACAACAGTACTACTTGAATCAGTCGAAGTCCTGAAAATTCATGATTACCTTCAATAAACAGAGCCTTTAAGTGTGCATTTTGTGCAACATACACTTTGGAAGTACTCTCTATTTGCCAATTTAATCTTAGAAAATCCACACAATACTAAGAAGAATATCCAAATTTTGAAGCCATTTAAAAATATTTTAACTGATGACTGTTCTTTTAACCTCTTTTCAAACCTTTGTCACAGTTTAAACAAGGCTTCGAAAATACTTACAGTTTGACAGTAGTATAAAATCTAAAATTTAAGTTAATTCAGTGATAAACTAACAGAATTCCAAGAAAACTACAAGTACATTATGCCTTGTTGAGGAGAAAAAAAGAAACACAAAGGTCAACACCTCACTTTATAAAATGTGTTGTCTGCATCGAAAAAAAAATCAAGGACTAAATCTAAAATTAGAGGTTTAAAGTCATTTTCAAGTGCTACAATATTGTTTTTATACAAAATTTACTAATAAATAACCATCTTCATAAAGCGATAATTCTCTATAAAGGACTTGCTCTATTAAGGTTTTGTTGCTTTTAAAGCCAAGTATAAGCCATATAAGGAAACTGAAGTTCAATGCCATTTATTTTGTTCAGTTCTTTCAGATGCCCAAGAATAAACTCTTTTGCAGCCTAATGATACGTTCCAAAATCATAAAGGATACGAGTTATGCACTTTAAATTCTTTGATAAAGCTAGTTTGACTTAACAGGAATTACTCGATGGTTCATAAATCTTAACAACAATGAAAAAAAAAATCTCCTGAGACCATGCCCTGGGGAGGAAAAAAAAAATCAAAACTACTGTAATTAATAAAAGACTGCCTTTGGAGATGTACTTAATGAAGCTGAAGTAGCAAAGAACAAATTGTGAAATAATTTGATCCTGATCTTTAAAACCTACTTTTTCTCTTTGAACTAAAGAAAATCAACTCTCTCTTCGGGTTTCCGGTCATTACGTGAGACAGTACAGCCGATCTAAACATCAATATATATTCAGGATATACCTACCAACAGGTTACCAAATTTATTCAATATATATTCAGAACTACAGTATTGTATTTCACCTCCCTGCACCAAAAAGCTAAACAGAAAAAGACTAAAACACCACTGAAAAAAGCTTTGGTTTTGCTGCTATCAAAACTAGTCCCCATTGGTTCAGAAGTGTTCATAGCTCTGACTGGTGGAATGTCTGCCATGCTTCACGAATCCTGCCCCCACAGATGTAGGCAGAACCTATCACTATTTATGCAGAACCGACCAAAAACATTTGGGCCAACACAAAAATGTAAATACCATACTACTCAAAAAGGACAGCTTTTTATCACAATCACTGTGATTCCCTTGAAAATCGTTTCAAGCGTTTTACTTCCCTTCCCATATAGTCTGTTCTGAACTGCACAGAAGTCCTATCAAACGTCTTACAGGTTGTTGTTATTGTTGTTTAATTATGTCTCTCTCTTTATTATTAGTCCTTACTCCTTTTTTCTTCGTAATGGATCAGTTACAAGAAAAGTCTAGTCGATACTTGCTTTCAATTAATTAAACAAGTTATACAGCGCTAAACGTCTGAAAAAAAACAATTACACACAACTAAAGAAATATATTACCCTGAAAAACAACTAAGAATGGCAAGACTTTTTGGTTTCTAAAATCTAACTAAATATACTGATCAGAGTTGGAAATAAAACAATAAAAACCTCTATATACGATTAACGCAAGCGCCAATATAATCGGTAGGAGTATAAACAAACGCGGCAGCCATCTCAATAACAGCAAATCACTCGCTGCAGCGACCAAACTTTCTTCTCAAACAGAAGGTGCCATGCTGAGCAACTTAATATACACTCTATACGTTCCAGAAAGCCAAAACTTCTGGCCCCTGTGAACAAAGGCACTCCTTCTTCGGATTGCTGAAAACTTTTTGTCCCACCGCATTCTTACAACCTCTTCCAAAAAATCCAAAGTCCAGATGGTGGGGCGGGGAGGGGGGAGA
>NW_012108375.1:217130-243326 GCF_000951045.1 Mandrillus leucophaeus
CGACGCCGACCCTGCTGTCTGCTAGCGGCCCCGCGCCCAGCCAGGGAGCTAGCCCACAGGCCTCCGCCGCCCCGGCCGATGGAGTTTCTTTGTACGACAGTAATCGGTGCACAGGGGTTGTTGGAGTCCAGCCCTGATTTGAAGGCAGCAGGTATCTCTTGCAGCTGCAGCACTCCACCTTCCTCTAATGGCACGCTCAGGTCGCAGGAAACCACAGCGGCAGCGCGGCGCAGCTTCCCACGCCCGCCCTTCGAGCTTGTTCCCCAACGGCGCAGCTCAGCCTCCTCCAAGTCCCAGCCTGACACCGGCGGGGAGACAAAGCTGGCGCTGGGAGGGGAAAAAGGGCCCGCGAAATGGCCTCAAGATCGTGCCTTTGTTAGAGGAAACATGGGTACGCTCCGATGCGACGCAGGCTTCCAACCCCAGCGGTTCGGTGGTGGTGCAGTCGTTGAATTGCGCTGGCCCTAATAATTCAGCCTGGCAGGGTTTGCGTTTATTGCGGAGAGAGACTCTTAAGCATTCTGTCAACACATATGGCAAATAGAAAGCCTCAACCATAACATTGTACAGTTTTTGCAGTTCTTGCTTTAAATATGTTCACAGAAAAGACGGCCTTGTTTTACCCAGAGAAGGAGCGTATTGCGGAGCAAACCATTCGCCACCCCCATTCTCTGCTGTACTTAACTGTGTACAGTGATGATAATTAGCCTGTGGGTCCCTGAAGTCCCTGGTTCAGTTCTTCCGTCTGTATTCCAGAGATAATTATTTATTACCAAGTTTGAATAAAGAGCTATATCCCCTACAGACCTTTTTTTTTTTTTTTTTTTTTTTTTTTTTTTTTTTTGGCTTGCCAATGGAAAGAGTTCGTAAATTCCACCAAGTAATTATTTATCGAAATGAGTTGACATTAGTTACAAACACTTGAAATAACGCCGAAGATATTCAAGTTATTTTATTCAGATTGGGAGCATTTTTAACTACTTGAAGAACTGCTGGAATTAATACAGGTATTAGGTTATTTAGCATAGAGCAGAAGTTGAAGATTTACAGGTAGTACTGAAGTGTTCAGATATATTCAGTGCTGAATTAGAGGTAAGAGTATTCGCTGGAAGCTAGGAAATGACAGCAGCTATGCCAGTGTTACCAAGCTGGATATCTATTTTATGTGAAAATGAATCTTAACCATTGCATGAAAAGCTAAAGTTAACATATTGTACAAGCTATTTGTAATCATCGCTAGGAAGATTTCTTGCTCCATTTTCAAAAACCGCTTTGTGTCTGATCAGAACTCAGTGGCATAGCTCTGAACTGAAAGGGTCACTCTCCTAAGGCATCCCAGGATGGAATATCTCCCATACTAGTGGAAAACCAGCTAGATTCTGGGATTCCAGTGTTGCCTCTAATTTCAGGTTGATTCAAGACCCCTTTAAATGTGATGCCATAGATTCGAGTAAACCTAACCCTCCTCTCAAAACTTAAACAACTGATCAGGCCACTGCTTTAGGCTAAGACTTGCCCTGGTCCTAACGTTTTTAAAATTTAAACTCATACTCAGGACCAAGCTGGCAGACTACCATCCACGCTAGAAAAGTACCTATAACTAAAAACCCTCCAACTCACCTGAAATTCTGCCATTAGAGTTTTATCCCTTTAAGCAGTTTTTTTCTCTAGCACAAAACCATAATCCTGGGAAAAGTAATATTTTAAGCCTTGTTAGTCATTTACACCTAATTCATCAGATTTTTTCCCTAAAACAGCTTTTGCTGGAAGGGAAAAATAGAGATAAGATGTGCTGAGGCTGAGTTGATAGGAGAGGGAAATGTAGTCTCATTCCTTGGAGCGAGATATAGAGAATAGAGGATTACAGGCAATAAAAGGACCCTTTTGATGGCTAAATAAGTCCTGCTTGCTCATACTGTGAGAATGAGCCCCCTAATACACTGGCCTTAAGAAGATAGAATCTGGCTGGTTGCAGTGGCTCACACCTGTAATCCCAGCACTTTGGAGGCTGAGGCGGGAGGATTGCTTGAGCCGGGAGGTTCAAGATCAGCCTGGACAACATGGCGAGACCTTGTCTCTACAAAAAAAAAAAAAAGAGGATGGAATCCAGGATACACTTGTCGATATGGTTGACCTTTGAATAATATGGAATTTAGGGGCACTGGCCAACTATGTGAGCATGTAACATTTGACTCTTCCAAAACTGAACAACTGCTAATAAGCCCACTACTGACCAGAAGCCTAACTGATAACATAAAACAGTTGATAAACACATTTCTTGTATCTTATATGTATTATTTACTGTCTTCTTACTGTAAGTAGAGAAATAAATGTTATTAAGAAAATCATAAGGAAGAGAAACTACATTCACAGTAATGTCAATACCATAAGTTTACATTGTCTCTTTACAAGATGAATTGTCTGAAATAGCAGACCTCAGTCTATGGTACATATCAAGCAGTTCAACTTTTTCTTGTACTGTCATGACTTTGCTTCATGGGAACACTTCCAGCATCACCAGTGGCACTTCGTATGGAAGCCATAGTGTTATTAAAGTTTTGCAGTATTGCACTAAACATGATGGAAAATATGTGAGAACCATGAGAGATAACTTTTTACTGCAATATGCAATTTACTGGAGAGATGAACTGCTCACTCAGAGATGATTAGCATTACACAGCTTAAAGCAAATACTGGCAACACTTAAGTTTGCTACAATAGCACCAAGAGGTGGCTACGAAATTATTATAGCAGTACAGTTTGTATGACAGTTAATTTTATGCAGTTATGATTTAATACTGTATCTTTACATTTGTTTACATTTCTCCCCGCTACAAATAGCACCATGTTTGGTCTGTAAGTGTGTGCCTACATTTTGATAAATTTTAACTTTTTATGATAGGTTTGTTTGTATTTTATGGTAGTAAATGATAAAAATAGACTAGTGTCTACACATATTTATGCATTCGTGACATACATAACTTTAAAAAAATTCAGTGTTTCTAGGCTACACAGTTTGCAAGTTTTTCAAATTGTTGCAAATCTTCAAAAAAAAGTCCAATATATTTATTTTTAAAATTTGCGTTGAACCATGCAGTCAACCCTGTGAGGTCAAAGGTCAACTGTAGTAATTTATTTTGTCAAATATTTCTTTGATAATCTATACAGTATTTTCTCTGGAATTTTGCATCTGTGCGCATATGGAAGGGTGAAATGGCAGGTATATAATCAGAGTATTCAGCAATCACAAACAACAATTCATCTTTGTTATTAATCACTGAGTACTTTTGTTTCATATAAGCAGCACACACAGATAGAGTCAAATCTTCCATTTATTCTAGAAGGTACTCTCATTCCACACTTTACAGATTAGTTTCCTTTGAAAATCCTCCCGCAGGACGTTACACTAAGACGGACTTAACTTTTCAGTTATGATTAAAGAAAAAATAAAACCCTACCTTAAACAAGGCTGCCTGTGATTCTGCAACAATTAACTGAATTCCAAGACCACCTTAGAGAGTAAGTTAACTAATGTTTATTGATAGTATAGCTTCAAGTTCCCTGTTGTGATTCTCTGAATGATTCTCCGTGAAAGGCAGAAAATCTTTTCTTTGGGATTCACCTTCCCAATGGCTGGGCTCAGAAAAGGAATTACTGTCTGCTAGAGATAAGCCATTTCAACTGAAGGAAAGCCTTAAGGCCTTAAGCATTCCAGGGAATGTACATAGCATTCATAGGGGGAAAAAGCTGCTTTAAGAGAGAGCCCATCCACTGTTTTAAAAAGGATACCCCATCACTTCCCCATACCAGCCAAGCACCTGCATAAGAGCATTGAGGAGACAAAAATAGAGGACAAGGACAAATTTGGGATGATAATTCTTCTTTTCTCCTTTACCAGACCCCTAGTAAAGAACTGGTTACCTTAAACAGTTTTTAGTAGAGTAGCGTTTGAGAAAAGTGAATCTTCAGGCTAGAATAGGGTTAGATTTTAATGAAGTCTAGAAGCATTGGATCAGTTACGTCAAAATGCACTATAACGTGTATTTTTAATAGGCATTTGACTTCTCCCTTTTAACTTCCACCTTAGTGTCTTGATAGAGAGGCCAGGAGGTTAGGGTGGCAAGTCTGCACGAAAGAAGTTCTTTGGCTCAAAAGAGGCTGTACATGCAAGAACCTATATTATGGATTCTGTGATACTTTGAGAATGGAATCACCTCTCCCATAACGTGTTTCGACATTTCAAGCATATTTTTTTAAAATATTTTATGCATTGCATGGAAAGTCTGCCTTTATTTGTGAAAAGCTTTTGGAAAACTTTTGATGTTTTTTTCCCTCTTGTATATGCTTAATAATCTTTTTTTCTATGCTATATATTTTGTAAATTATCAAAGTTGAATTTCTTTCAGATGTATTATGAAGTTTTTTAATGTGGGGAGAGAAATAAATAATGTATTGTGATGATTTGGGTGGCTTCTGCAACAAGACTGCTTGAATTAGAAACTTGGCTACTTGAGTGACCTTGGGCAAGTTCCTGAATATCTATAAACATAAACTTGAGCTTCCTCTTCTCTAGAAAGGGGATTATAATGCTACCTTACAGATTATTAGGAAAACTAAATGGGACAATGCTCATAAAGTATTTAACACAGTATCACAGTGCTTGGCAGACTCAAAAGTATTAGCTATCACTAGTACTACACTGTTTTTTTAGAGACAAAGGTTTCACTATGTTGCCCCAAGCTGAACTGCAGTGGCTCTTCACAGGCACAGTCATAGCACACTGTGGCCTAGAACCCCTGGGCTCCAGCGGTTGTCCCACCTCAGCTTCCTGAGTTACTGAGACTAGTAACTACTGGGCCAATCCTGGCCTGGTAATGTGCTTTTAAAGGCACCAATAATATGTACTATGCTTCCATTATTTCTAAGGTGACCATATAGTCTGTCATCCAAACTAGGACACTTTGAGAGTGAACGAAGACATTATTAATAATTACACAGGGGTGAGGCTTAGTGACTCATGCCTATAATCCCAGCTCTTTTGGAGGCCAAAGTGAGCAGATCGCTTGAATCCAGGAGTTCGAGACCAGCCTGCGCAACATAGTGAAACCCCATATCTTCAGAAAATACAAAAATTAGCTGGATACAGGGTGGGTGCCTATAGTCCCAGCTACTTGGTAGGCTGAGGTGGGAGGATTTGAGCCCAGAAGTCAGAGGTTGCAATGAACTGAGATTGTGCCACTGTACTCCAGTCTGGGTGACAGAGTGAGATCCTGTCTCAAAATAATAATAACAATAAAAAATAATTACACAGGCACAACAAATGTAAAACCAAGACTGTCCTGGATCAACTGAGGCAAATGATCAAACTAATAATTTTCAACTTTGTGCCTTCTTCTGATTTACTTCTCCTCTCCAGTCCTCCCTAGTATGAATCATAATCTATTTCTATCATATTACAATATGCATACGTCTTTCCAAATCAGAGCAGTATTAAATCAACAAAAGAAGTTTATTTAGACTTCTACTTAAGCTTCTGTTAGACTGCTTATCACCCTTCAACACAGGTTTCCACTTAATATTATCTTTCTTTGGGTAATGAAATTGCTCTTTTCCTGACTTATTCCCACATTTAATAAATTTAAATTTTTCTATAGTATTTTATTTTAGAAAACTGTTTAGCATCAAAAATGCCATGAAAATAACCAGTAAATTGGTATTGAATATAATTCGAGGTGTAGTAAGATGCTTAACTGCCGTGTTCAAAAATGCCAACTATGTTACATAAAAACTGTATTTACTAGTTAAGCATCACATCATTCCTATTTTAAAGTCAGAGTAGGCCAGGCGCGGGTGGCTCACACCTGTAATCCCAGCATTAGGGAGGCTGAGGCGGGTGGATCACGGGGTCAAGAGATCGAGGCCATCCTGTCCAATATGGTGAAACCCCGTCTCTACTAAAAATACATAAATTAGCTGGGTGTGGTGGCATGCGCCTGTAGTCCCAGTTACTTGGGAGACTGAGGCAGGAGAATCTCTTGAACCGGGGAGGCGGAGGTTGCAGTGAGCCGAGATCACGCCACTGCACTCCAGCCTGGTGACAGAGCGAGACTTTGTCTGAAATAAATAAATAAATAGTAAGAGTAAATTCTCTCTGTATTGTCGAAAACTACTGTATCATAAGCAGACTATTCGACAAATCTCACCTACATCTGATTTAATCAGTATTGGAAAATGGTATTTTTCCATTGAATTTTCTAAAATAATTCTGAATATACTTTGGCACACATACTTTATTCCCTTGGGATGAAATTTATTTTTCTTGGAAGTGACTATAAATGCTGTCAATTTCCTTCAAAAATGCTGATCTAAATTATAACATATTTTTAAATATTTCCTCTCCCTTCTGTTTTTCTCTAGCTTCAGATCTATTATTTTAGTTTTCTTAGCATTTTTCCCAGGCTAGAGTGTAGTGTCATGATCATAGCTCACTGTAGTCTCACATTCCTGGGCTCAAGTGATTCTCCAACCTTAGCCTCCCAAAGTGCTGGGATTACAGGTGTGAGCCACCATGCCTGGCTCTCGTTTCCTTAGTTTTTAATTACTTTCAATCCTCTTGTTCTTTTAGTTTTACTCTAAGATGAATGGTTCTCTAAGATGGATGGTTTTTCAATTCTAATTTACTTTCAATTCTTTTGTTCTTCTAGTTTTTCTCTAAGATGGATGGTTCTTTCTACCTCTTGAAGTTCCCTCTGAGACTTTTTGTTTTCTTATACAAAACTGTATATAGTATATCTGTCGTATTTCCTGGTATGTAGCATACCAAGCTATTAATAGAAATACTTTTTATTCTTGATATTTTATTTCATTTACCTATATCTGACCACTCTACCTTGTAGATAACTGATATTTCTATTTTGTCTTCTGTAGTAATTAAACCTAACCAATACATTTTTTCTCATCAATATTATCATCTTTAAGAAAAGCATGGGTGGCTGGGCGCGATGGCTCATGCCTGTAATCCTAGCACTTTGGAAGGCCAAAGGCGGGTGAATCACCTCGAGGTTGGGAGTTCAAGACCAGCCTGACCAACACGGAGAAACCCCATCTCTACTAAAAATACAAAATTAGCTGGGAGTGGTGGCGGGCACCTGTAATCCCAGCTACTCAGGAGGCTGAGGCAGGAGAATTGCTTGAACCCGGGAGGCGGAGGTTGTGGTGAGGCGGAGGTTGTGGTGAGACGAGATTGCACCATTGCACTCCAGTCTGAGCAACAAGATTGAAATTCTGTCTCAAAAAAAGGAAGGAATGAAGGAAGGAAAGAAAGAAGGAAGGAGGGAGGGAGGGAGGGAGGGAGGGGAGAAGGAAAGAAAGAGAGAAAAGTATGGGCACTGACATTAGCATTTACTGGCTGGTGACTTTGGATAAATCATTTAATCTCTTTGTGTAATGCTTCATGATTTATAAAATAGAATAAGTCCTCTAATCTTTATCATAGGATTATTGTGGGCACCAAACGAGATGATGAACATGAAAGCACACTATCAACACTACACAAATAGAAGCTATCCTTTTTTTCTTGTATCAAGAGGACTACAATTCATTATCATCAATAAAATATAATAAGCCATATTAAATGTCCATTGGCTTAGTTGCTCCATAATATACATGTTTTAGATTACATATTAAATGCAGTATCTATTCTCTATAAAGCCTATGCTATAACCTGTAAGAGAAAACAAGCATAAACTCACCAAATTTTATACAAAAATTTATTATTAATCCAGATGCCAAAAATTCAGAAATTTTGATAATTCTGACACTAGCTAGATTTTACACTATGAAAATGTCAGTAGGCAAATGAGAAATGTTCGTTTCAGGGAGAATGATTGGACTACTTAAAGAAAATAAGCTTTTAAAACTCTAGAATCTGAGAATGTTCAGTAGTGGATGAATAAGCAGGAAGAAACCTCAGAGGTCATCTTGTTTCTACTTCAAGTGCATTTTATAGCTGAGCGAACACAGGTTTGAAGACTTGCCCAAAGTCACTCTACTGGTTAGTGGCAAAACCATAATTAGAACTCCGTTCTCTCTCACCTCAGTATATGTTCAACCATGCCACATTGTTACCACATAGCAATCCAAACACGGAGCAACCCAGAAGCCACCAAAGAAAAAGTTTGACAGAACTATGTTTAAAACTTCTGTTGGCAAAAGACACCAAACAAAGTTAAAACATTAGAAACAATATAAGAAACAATTTAATATCCATATATACAAAGAGCTCTTGTAAGTCTGGAAGAAAATAACAAGCCAGCTGAACTATTTACAAAATCCAATTAAACTATTTACAAAAGACATTTTGAAAGTTTACAAAAAACATACATAAAGAGCCAATCAATATTTGAAAACGTATAGGGGCTTTAAAAACCTAGGTGAGGAATAACCCCATTTGAAATGAAATGATAATGAAACTCTAGCCAGCTTCAGCTGTTATTATTGTATTTGGGGTGGTGATTGTTTTTCAGTTCTCTCAAGCAAAAAGAACTCCACTGGACTATAATTAAAGGGTGCTCCCATGACCTGAACAGAAAGGGAAGTGAACTAATCTGATGATCGTGGGCTGGAATTAAACCGGTTTAAACATGGTCCCTGAAACTGGACAAGAGTCCTTCTGGTGCCACTCTCCATGAATGTCAGTAGGGAAGTCCATGGAACTTTTTGAGGAAGCACCATCTCAAAAGGGTCAGACCTGGGCATATCCTAGTGAACCCCTCCTTGAGCATATTCCTCTAGGCAGACCACCAGTCTTCTGGGTGTGTATCTGCCATAGTTTGCCCAAATTCCAATAATTATATACTTTCCCCGATTCCAATAATTGTGTACTTTGGAAACCATGAATTTTTAAATAAGGACTGAACAGTGTGAGATGGCAGCAAATTGTTCTGGCAAATCAAAAGTGCTGTTTGTGTAATGGATTTAAGGCCGTGAAGGGAATTAACTCTCAAATTCTCCCAGGTTAAGTGGATTAAGGTTCTATTTGGACTAAAGAATACTGTGGAAGGATCTAAGGAGGCTAGTGCAGGAATAGCTGCAGGAGTCAGGGAGAGAGAGAGGAAGAAAATCTTCTCTTTCTGCCTCCATTTATAATATGGACTTTATCCACTCTTCACACTTCCTTGAATTTCTTCCTGTCAGCTATTATAAAGACAAGTAATAGAGAAAAAATACGGGCTCAGGTAGAAGAAGGGAAAAAATTAGGCTCAACATAATCTTTTTTTTTTTTTTCTAGGTGGAGACCCACTCTGTTGCCCAGGCTGGACTGTAGTGGCCCAGTCGCAGCTTACTGCAACCTCCAACTCCCAGGTTACAGTGATTCTCTTGACTCAGCCTCCCAAGCAGCTGGGATTACAGGCGCCCGCCCTACCATGACCAGCTAATTTTTTTGTATTTTTATTACAGACAGGGTTTTGCAATGTTGGCCAGGCTGGTCTCGAACTCCTGACCTCAGGTTATGTGCTCACCTCAGCTTCCCAAAGTGCTGGGATTACAAGCGTGAGCCACCACATCCAGCAACATAAATTTTTAAAAGACTAAAACAGGCTGGGCAAGGTGGCTCAGGCCTGTAATCCCAGCACTCTGGGAGGCCGAGATAGGTGGATCACTGAAGGTCAGGAGTTCAAGACCAGCATGATCAACATGGTGAAAGCCCGTCACTAGTTAAAATATAAAAATTAGCTGATGTGTTAGCCTAGCATGGTGGCAGGCACCTGTAATCTCAGCTACTTGGGAGGCTGAGGCAGGAGAATCACTTGAACCTGGGAGGCAGAGATTGCAGTGAGCAGAGATCATGCCACTGCACTCCAGCCTGGGCAACAGAACAAAACTCCATCTCAAAAAATAAATCAATAAAAATTAAAAAAAAAAAAGGATTAAAACAGACCTAAAACTAGGAATTGAAATAACATCTTTTTAAAAGATTGAAATGTTTGTAGAAAACAAGATGAGAGAGAGATGTGAGAGTTAAAATTATGAAAAAGAGCAAGTAGAGGAAAAAAAGATTTAGGGTTAAATTTTCATAAAAGCCAGAACATAAAATGAATTTCAATATAATGTATACGTAAGAAAAATTTTAGATAAATATTTTTAAATGAATGGCATTAACATTAAAAGATGTATGGATTTAAAACTTTTAAATCTATAACATAAAAAATAATAAAACAGTAACAAGTTCTGAATTAGTTAAAAAGAAAGAAAACTGCTAGAGGCCATTCAGTTCCTGAGTGAGTCTGATTTCCCCTGGAAAGAGGATCCTGCAGCACCAGGAGCCTCCTGGGTAGAGAATTAATGAAACAGAAGGCCATTCTGAAGCTGCCCTGGGACCCTGAAGCTCATGGTTCCCAAGTGTCCTTCTCAGCTACCTGTGCAAGCAAGCATCTGATGCCTGAGAGCCCAAGCCTCTACAGCTGATCCAACCAACACAGCTCAGCGTCTGTAAACTTCTCCCAAGCCTTCCATTCCCTCCTCCTCTTCAATACATTCCTATCAGAATAATAAATTAGGATGCTGGTTAATAGATAACCTGCCTGTACAAGACTATGTAGCTAGGAAGTTGCAGAGCTGGAATATGAACCCAGCAACCTGAAAGACCAGAGCATAAACACCAACCAAAAACTATATGTAAACCTGTAACTATGTTTAATGCCTGAAACAGCAGATTTCTCACACCATGTATAAGCCAACATTTTCACTTTTAATCACTGGGGTTTGCTTTTTTTAAAAATCCACAATCTTCTGTCAAATAAAAACAAAAAGTTTTAATTTCAACTTGAAATACTTCCTGTTTTTTCATCTTCCTCTTCTTCTGCTCCTTTCAAACAAAAGCTGATACCTTTCTTCTATTATTTCCTCTCCATAAGGGCAATATGTATGTGCTATAGAAAAAAAAAGCATTTACAAAGTATACAAAGAAGGACAAATAATTCCACTGAATACCAACAGCTAAAAATAAGACCCTGATTATGTTGTTATTGAAGTGCCTGAGTATAACTATATAGACTGGGTGATTTCAAGGCCTTTGCTCCAGAACATAATACTCATTTTTGGGTAGCAGCAATATGTGATTATGCTAGATCCATAACTAGAGTCACGTCTTTTTTTGTGAGATTGAGTGGAAAATGAGCCACTCTAGTTTGGTTCTGCAGTATCTTACCTTGTGGTAAAAACATGTGTTTTTTGTTAACTTTATTTATAATCATACCATCTTATTTTACCAAAAAACAATTGTATTGGGATCTTGCTGGTAACCATTCTTTATATGTGTGTAATGGAATATAACAAAAACAGAGTGAACATAGCTCACTCAGCGCTGATTTTCAATACTGATATACTAAGTGGTCTCTAAGATCTTGGTATTCTTCCCTTTTCCTTTAATGTAAATAGGACTTATTGATGCTTCTCAGGCACGAGTGGAGAAGCTAGTATAAAAATCATTCCCAACAGAAGTTTCCATTCACAGATTCTACCTTTTACTTTCTCACACCACCTCATTTCAAGTCTTTTGTGTTTAAAAGTATGTAATAGCCCTAAAAGAAAGTATTATGTGTTTCATCTGTTGCCCCAGAAGAAGTGAAAAACCAGACTATTAACCTGCTGTGTAATCCCAGCACGGACCACAACGCCTTTCAGTGGGAAGTCAGGCTCTGCCAAGAGCAGGGAGGATTGCAGTTTAAACATTGCAGGGTCAAGTTCAACATTTGTTCGATTCGCAGAACTCCCACTGACATCAAGGGGAGTTTTGTGCAGAGTAGAACTTCTTCCTCAGTTAAGTGATTTCTGTAATGCCTTCTATTTTTCCAGAACATATTCCACAAAGAATGTAATAAAGTATATGTAGTACTTCTCTTTTTTTCAGGCCTATTATTAATTTTCATAAAATTCCATTTAAAAAAGCAATTTTCTTATAGAACATGATTTAGAAGGTCATTTTGCAGAGAATGTGAAGAGACTTTCATATAGTTCTAGAGTCATCTGTTTGCAATTTTTGAGTTTTTTTGGTATGTGTGATATAAAAAGCACAGCTGAATTCAGTCAACAGCCTTTGAACCTGTGAAATTTTGTGCCCTATGATACATGATAATTGACTGATTGGGTACACAGAGTTCTTGAGCTTCTTAGATCAAGATACGTGGAGCTAGATATCAATTCCACAAATATTCTGAGGTAAATAAAAGTCACTAAATAGGAAAAGTAAAAGCACTGAAATTTATGTAATTGTTGGCAACGTGTATTAGTGAAGAGTTAGAACACTATGTTGTAATTTTATTAGGTAATGTAGTAGCATCAATTACAATTGATGAGTATTTTAATAAATAAACACACATAATTTATAATTACCCATTGTTTATGTGACTTGTAATTTTAAGGGAACTTCTACTTTAGTATAATATTAGATTTTCTTTCTTTGAATAGCTATAGGTATTATCTAACATTTCTGTCAGTTTGGGAAATTACACACTAATTTATATTACAAAATGAATTACTGTGTCTAACACCATAACTTAAAGTCATTTTTGACATTTCAGACTTAACAGAAAATCTGAGGTTACTTATAAGCCAAAGGAATACCTTAGATTCAAAAATCTGGTGTACGTTTTGCTTAATCTTCAGAAATATTTTTAAACAGACTGGATTCTAACCATCATTAGTATTCTTTGAAAAGCTTTAGCATGACACATTGATACTTCACATAAGGGAGATTCTCCTTTTTTTCTGTTGCTCAGGAGAGTTTTTCAAAAGGCAATCTGTGGCAAAAGAAAGCTGATAGAAAGTAAAAATAGAGGCTGAGGAAGGAGGATCGCTTGAGGGCAGGAGTTCAACACCAGCATAGTCAACATAGCAAGATCCTATCTCTACAAAAAATTTTTTAAAAATTAGCCGGGTATGGCAGCATGCACCTGTAATCTCAGTTACTCTGGAGCCTGAGGTGGGAAGATTGCTTTAGCCCAGGAGTTCAAGGTTCAAGTAAACCATGATCGCACCACTGCACTCCCATTTGAGTGACAGAGTAAGACCCTATCTCAGAAAAAAAACCAGAAAAATGGCACTTTTCTGGTCTACCCACTCTCTGTTATCACTAAACATCAGCCAACTGCAACATTTTATACTGAATTTTAGTTTTCTAGAGGTCCATTCTTCTTTCAAACTGTAACTCCGTCAAGTCTTTCAGAAAATCATGAGATCACACAAACTACTATTTATTAATAGTGTGCTCAATCAGTAAAAACTTCTGAGGAATTTAAACAAGTGTCAGCTATCATCAATATTTACAGAGTGTCTATTATGGACCAAGTACTAGGCTGGGCGTTTCACATGTGATAAGTCATAAAGTAACTTAAAAGATATCAAGTTATGATGTTTTAGATAAATCCATGTGGTATATGCAATTCTAAGAGGAATTGTTTGTTCCATGGGCCTGGGAATCAGAAAAGTCCCTACTTGTAAGTAACCATGATATGTAGACTGTCCATTCTTTTGTGGCCTTTTGAGTTGGGTACCGTTGTGAGGTTTTTAAGGATGCTATGGCTGGCAGTTTAAAAATCTGTCCACAAATTCTTTGACATTACTCTCACCGAGAGGTGCAATCTGTGAACCCTCTCCTTGAAAATGGGCTGGTTTTTTATTCTGTTTCAACCAATAGAGTACAGAGGAAATAATATTGTGTGACTTCCCAGGTGAGGGCATAAAAGGCAATACAGCCTCCACCTTGTTCACTGGAATACTTGCTCTCAAAGACATCAGCTGCTAAGTGAGCATTCTGACTGCCCTGAGGGTGCCATGTATGGGGAAGGCCAAACTAGCCCACATGGAAAGACCACTTGGAGAGGCCCTGTGATTACATACAGGAATTGAGAGACAAAGAGAGAGAGCTGCCTGGCCAGCCTCCAGCTGCCCCACCCTCCCTTCCCCCCAATTGTTCAGCTCCAGCCATAAGATGTATATTATATAGTTTGGCCATATAAATCACATAAATGTTTTATATGTAAAATACAATTTTATTTATTTACTGATTTAGAAACAGGATTTCCCTCTGTTGCCGAGGCTGGAGTGCAGTGATGTGATCATGGCGTACTGCAGTCTCCACCATCTTATAATATATCTCTGACTACATAGATATATATGTAATACGATATATGTATGTAATTACATATATATGTAATATGTATATAATATATACAACTATATAATAACATAAATAATAATTAGATAATAAAATCTCATTTCATTCCTTCTTCCACTATCCTGTTCCCTCTTCCTATTAGTTTTGTTTTGTGTTATATTTTTTAAAGATTTTCATTCGTTTATGTTCATTTTGAGACACCATGAAGGATGACAATTAGGCTTTAGGCCAAATTGCTACAGTAATTTTTAGGAACATGACAGTTGTAGATTGAGGAAGAATTAGTCTTCCGATGAAATGGTCTTCATGAAAACAGGTCATTTGGGTTTTTATCCCCTCACTGCTTCCTCATCAAAGTCTTTTTAAAATGGAGAAGTAGTTCTCTGCCTCTCTTCCTCATGGTTATTTACCTACCACATCTACTAAAATGTGCTTATCTAGTTAAAAGATTTTTTAAATGGTTAGAAAGTAGAATTCATGATAGGATTTCATTTTACATATATAGATGTTTGCAAGAGGAAAACTAGTGACAGCTATATCACAAAAATTTTTTTCCAGGGCACTGGGATAGTTTATTCAAGTCAGTATTTCATATCAATTTAGGTTTGTGAGGTTGACAAGCTTTCCCTGAGTTGGTCAAGGCCTAATAAATTTGGTATGATATCTCTGGTTTCAGCTCCACACCTCCAATCTCATTCTTTTTTTTTTTTCCCCACAAGACTTTATTTATTTTTATTTCCATAGGTTTTGGGGGAACAGGTGGTGTTTGGTTGCATGAATAAGTTTTTTGATAGTGATTTCCGAGATTTTCATGCACCCATCACTGGAGCAGTATACACTGTCCCCTATTGTAGTCTCTTATCCCTCCCTCTCCTCTCACCCTTTCCCCCTAGTCCCCAATGTCCATTGTATCATTCTTATGCCTTTGCATCTCATAGCTTAGCTCCCACATATCACAAAATATTGAAGCTACTTATTTGTGGAGAGTGAAATTTAAAGTGATTTCACTTTCATTTGTTTTTATCTCTATTTTCTCATTTTCTATGTGATAATATACTCAAATAATGCTACAAAGGTAGTTTTCTTTCCTTTACATAAAAAGATAAAATATTATTTTAAAATGACCACTCAAATGTGGAATTGCTGTTTCATGGGTGTAGTTTCTGTTCGGGATGATGAAAAAGTTCTAGAAATGCATAGTGATTGTTTCACAACCTTGTCAATGTACTTAATGCCACTGAATTGTACAATTTATAATAGTTAAAATAATGTGTTTTATGCATATTATACCACAATTTAAAAACTACATAAAGGAGTTAAAAATATTACTACAGATGGGCTGGGTACGGTGGCTCACACCTATAATCCCAGCACTTTGGGAGGCCAAGGCGGGTGGATCACTAGGTCGGGAGATCAAGACCATCCTAGCTAACACGGTGAAACCCCGTCTCTACTAAAAATACAAAAAACTAGCCGGGCGAGGTGGCGGGCGCCGGTAGTCCCAGCTACTCGGGAGGCTGAGGCAGAATGGCGTGAACCCGGAAGGCGGATCTTGCAGTGAGCCGAGATTGCGCCACTGAACTCCAGTCTGGGCGACAGAGCGAGACTCCGTCTCAAAATAAAATAAAATAAAATAAAATTTTATATATATATATATCTACAGATGATCCCTAGAATTAAATGAAACTTCTTGTGGACCATGATCTTGCTATACTTCACTTATGTTCTTTAGACTAGTATCCAAAACATTATTACTTGCTTGGTGTATAACAGTAAAAAATATAAATTAATATTTATTGAAAGGCTGAGTTTTTCTTTTTTCTTTTTTCTCCCACAAGCCTACGAAGTTGATGCTTTTCTTTTCTTTTTTCTTTTTATTTCTTTTTGTTTGAGACAGGTTCTCACTTTGTCTCCCAGGCTGGAGCGCAGTGGTATGATCTCTGCCCACTGCAACCTCCGCCTCCTGAGTTCAAGCAATTCTCCCGCCTCAGCCTCCCAAGTAGCTAAGACTACAAGCAGCCCCACCAGGCCCGGTAATTTTTGTATTTTTTCTAGAGATGGTGTTTCGCCATGTTGCCCAGGCTGTTCTCATACTCTTGGGCTCAAGTGACCCTCCTGCCTTGGCCTCCCAAAGTGCTGGGATTATAAGCGTGTGCTACCATCCCTGGCCTCATTTTTTTTAATATATGTATTTTTTTCACATAGAGGGGCTGAGTTTTTAAACATAAAATGTGTATACATTTTACACACAATAAGTCATTTAATAGTCCCCAAAGTCTATGAGATAAATACCATTATTATCTCCATTTTGAATATGAAGAAACTGAGGCTAAGAAAGTTTAAGGCCCCTCAGCTGTGAAGTGTCAAAACCAGGGTCTGATTCAAGGTCTATTTGACATCAAATCACTGCTCTTCACCTCCTTGTCACAGCAATTTGACTACACCAGCTCTATACAGTGTTGTCATATAGAAACTTGTTACACAGCATCCCCATGGTTATAAAAAATTCTTTCCTAACTTTCCAGCTATGAGTTTACTTAAGAAGTCTGCCATGTTTACGTTTAAACTTTTGTGTTTCCACTGTATTTTAAAAACTGATTAGGCCAGGCACAGTGGCTTACACCTGTAATCCCTGCACTTTGGGAGCCCAAGGCGGGCAGATCACGAGGTCAAGAGATTGAGACCATCCTGGCCAACATACTGAAACCTCGTCTCTACTAAAAATATGTAAATTAGCTAGGTGTGGTGGCGTACGCCTATAATCCCAGCTACTCAGGAGGCTGAGGCAGGAGAATCACTTGAACCCGGGAGGTGGAGGTTGCAGTGAGTCGAGATCGTGCCACTGCACTCCAACCTGGCAACAGAGTGAGACTCCATCAAAAACAAACAAACAAAAAAAACCAAAAAAACCTGATTAACAGAGTTTTCATGGAAATCATTCACATGATTATTATTCTTACTAACTTTATCATCATGCTAAAAATGATCATTATGGTACATTTACTTTGGTTAGAGACAAAGTCAACAAGAAGATGCAATTTAACATGCATTTTGAACACATTTTTCTGAAGCAAGGTTAGCAGCTTTTTGGAAATGACGTAGAAAAGAATCACCCAATTACCTTTCTAAATCCATCGATTCAAAGTCTATAGGGTCCAAGGAGAGAACCAAAGTTTGGTCCTGAGTTTAGAAAACAGAGTTGGCTCACACATTCTTTTTCCAATTTGGAAGCTTAAATTTTATCCTTTGCTAGCATACTGGAAGGGCAGCACATTAATTAGTTCTACAACCCACCCCTTACTTCTTCCTCATACTCCAAAGTTCTTAGGAGTGAGTGCTGGTTAAGGGTTGGTAGAATTTATACCCACTAGGATCTTCTGGCATGGCTCAGAGTTCCTGCAAGGAACCTAGAATGAGTTCACTCCCTTAGATGCTATTATGAGTTTCAATTTTGAACCAGACCTGTGACTCACTCTTAGATGAGCAATTAATAGGAACACGTTTCTTTGAGATCCTTGGACTGATCCTTTGGATACTGAAGGCTCAAGTTTGGGATGCAGTAAGCTACGTAGAGTTTGAAGTTCAGATGAGCAATGAAATGAAACAGTGTACAGGAAGCCTGCTGATAACTTTGCACTGCATTGACTTAATTTCCCCAAATAAAATATAATAATGAATTCATTTAAAATAAGGAAGCAATTTTGAGAGCTGTCAACACAAATGGAAATTTGGGAGCTTTCCAAACTCACTACTGAAAGAAATATGAAAAACAATTAAAATTATCAATATTAACCATGCTTTTAGTGTGAGGATGAAAAAGTAAACTTCATGCCAAGAATTTGTTCAGCCATGCAGAACTGAAGTCTGAGCATGCAAGTGACTCAATCAGAATCAAAGGAGGATAATGAAATAGGCCTTTGAAACATATAAAGAACATACAAAAATTGGATAAACATGCAGAAATTAAAAAAAAAAAAAAAACCCCACAGGCCTGACCCTCATAGAGTCCAAAATATGTGACACTGAGAATATCTTCTAGAATCCTTGTTAAGCCCCTATAAGAAGTTCTTTACATGAATTTCTACTGCCCATAAATGTGCCCCAGCCATTGAACAAATGATCAGCATTAAACTTTCTTATTTGGAGTCAGGCACAGTGGCTCATACCTATAATCTCATCACTTTGTGAGGCTGAGGCAGGAGGATTGCTGGAGTCCAAGGGTTCAAGTCTACAGTGAGCTATGATGGTGCCACTGCATTCCAGCCTGAATGAGACCCAGTCTCTTAAAAAAAAATAAATAAATAAAAAATAAAAAAGTCTTTTGAAAAGAAGACATTTTTACACCCTAATTCAAAGGCTACAAAGTTAAATAACCATTGAAAGGCATGCACAAGAAATAATAAATATGTATTAAATGTCCATTACCCTTGTTCATGAGGGAAGCTGTGAAATAGAGAATCCAAAACAAAGGTTAACCTCCAAATCACTCGTACTTCAATTTGAAGTGTATTTGTTAATTGTAAATTGTTTTCCTATTTTATCTTTACTTAGGTGAGGGCTTCTCAACTTCAACACTATTGACATTTTAGACTGGATAAGTCTTTGCTGTAGGGGCTGTTTTGTGCATTGTAGGATGTTACTAGCATCCCTGGCTTCTACCAATAGATAACAAAAGCACCCCATATTTGTGGCAACCAAACATGTTTACAGACATTGCCAAGTGTCCCCTTTGGAACCAAAATATCTCCCAGTTGGAAACCACTGATTTACACCGATATAAAGATTAGTTCACCTTTTCTGCTGGGCACACACCAGCTGGACAATAGGGAAAGTGATCTAGGAGAGAATAAGATGAAGCCGGCCCAGGACAAAGAAAATTTATTGAAGATAACCTGCAGTGTGGATAATCAACAAGTAATTCATGGGAATTAAATATATGGTTGGGAGCATCTTATTAGAGTCAATTGGTAGACAGTGAATGATTGAGGTTGATATAAATACCGGACATAGTTATAATCACCTTCCGGCTGCCCGACTCTGGCTGCTGAAGATCAAATCAAGTATTCCTTTTATAGAACTGCATGACTTGATACACATTGTGCAATTGAGAGCTTGCTTGTTTTTCAGTCATTGACAGCTGGTCTAGCAGAAAGGCTGCCAGACACTTGGGTCATGCAACCAATCTCAAAATGCATATTGGGCCTGAGAAGATATGGAGGTGATGACTAAGAATTTTAAGAAAGAAGAAGTAATCATTTCTAACTTAAATGTAAATTTGACGGTGTTTCTGCCATTTAGGGAAAATGTGTTTTAGCCCCCTTTATGTATTTGTGTATATTTTATGGACAAAAATTTTATTTTTATGAGAAAGTTTGAAGTTATGACAACAGGATGGTTCATGAATTGGTACTCCGAAGACCACTACTGCAAAATAAAGGCTAAATCTCATGCCCCCTTCCAGTCACTACCTCCCCCTTCCCCGCTAGACCAACTTCTAACAGTATAAACTTTTGCCTGTTTTTGTACTTTATATAAGTGGAATACTATGTGTATTTTTATGTCTGTCTTCTTTCACTTGACATTGTTTTGTGAGATTCATCCAGATTATTGTGATTTGCTGCTTTTCATTGCTAGCTGTTATTCCAATGAGTTCATATACCACAATTAATGTCTCTACTGTTGGGTTATTTTCAGTTTTAGATATTAAAAATTGTTTTCTGAAAAAAATAGGCTAAAAAGTTACATTCATCAGGAAAACACGTATGTCGACTGTGTTTTTGTGTGTGTGTGTTTTTCTATTAATCATACTGACTGGGTCCTGAGCTGTTTTGTTTTCCCAATGTGAGACATTTAATAAAAAAAGGTATACAGATGTGCCCAGGGACTGGAAAATAGTTTACTCGGTTGTATTTATTTATTTATTTTTATTTTGAGACAGAGTCTCACTCCCTGCCCAGGCTGGAGTGAAGTGGAGTGATCTCGGCTCACCACAACCTCTGCCTCCCGGGTTCAAGCGATTCTCCTGCTTCAGCCTCCCTTATTCTCCTGAGTACCTGGGATTACAGGCATGTGCCACCATGCCTGACTAATTTTTGCACTTTTAAGTAGAGACAGGATTCCATCACATTGGCCAGGCTGGTCTCAAACTCCTGACCTCAAGTGATCCACCCGCCTCGGCCTCCCAGAGTGCTGGGGTTACAGGCATGAGCCACCATGCCCGGCCTACTCAGTTGTATTTATATCAGGTTCAACAATCATACTCTCTGCATTTCGTGTGTGTGTGTGTGTGTGTGTGTGTGTGTGTGTGTGGAGGTGGAGTTTCATTCTTGTTGCCCAGGCTAGAGTGCAGTGGCATGATCTTGGCTCACTGCAACCTCCATCTCCCAGGTTCAAGCGATTCTCATGGCTCAGCCTCCCAAGTAGCTGGGATTACAGGCACCTGCCACCACGCCCAGCTAATTTTTGTATTTTTAGTAGAGACAAGCTTTCACCATGTTGGCCAGACTGGTCTTGAACTTCTGACCTCAGGTGATCTGACTTCCTCAGCCTCCCAAAGTGCTGGGATTACAGGCATGAGCCACCATGCCCGGCCTCTGCATTTTCATTAATAGATTTCTATCTACTCACTCACTTAGAGAAAAAGCTACAGTTAAGAGATGTGTCCAGGGGCTGATCCTTGAATTCTGTTTGTAAAACAATTTTATTAGTGAACTTAAGACCCCAGAGAAGGCATTTACTGCATATCTAACACACTGCCTGGCACTTAGAAGGCATGTATTTGTTGAATGAATGAGTAAATAAGTTGATAGATGGAAAAATGACTATTGGGGCAAAATCAATACGATTAATTTTTTTTTAATGTTATTTAAGCAAATAATGTTAAAAGGAGTTTCCCAAATGCCGACAGCCAAAAGATGAATGAGCTGAGTTATAATCTCAGACTAACTCCAAAGCATTTAACCTCTAAACTAGGTGGAATACTCAGAAAAGAAACGCTAATGGGTAAATGTAAATTCCTGCCCTAAAGAGGCAAAAATAAGTTTCACAAGTGCAGAATTGTGTATTGTTAATGGCCTCTGCTCATATAAAAGAGACCTCATGGCTTTGGTTGACCACAATGTCAGCTGAGCCCACAGTGTGATACACCATTAAAAAAGTGAATTCTGTCTGAAGCTACATTAATCAACATATTAAAGCAGTAAAAGTCTTTTTCAACCCAGCTCAGCACCTTTTACTTTTATCTCCTTGACCAATGTCTGGGACAGGATGTTGTAAAAATATTCAGTTCCTTGTCCTCGTGTCCTTGTGTTTTACTATCACTGGAAATATGCAGGTTTCACTTTGTACAGAAAAGTAATCAAGAACAGATGAAGACTTTTCCCTTTTTTTTTTTTTTTTTTTTTTTTGAGATAGACTCTCACTCTGCTGCCCAGGCTGGAGTGCAGTGGTGCAATCTCAGCTCACTGCGACCTCCACCTTCTGGGTTCAAGAGATTGTCATGCCTCACACCTGAGTAACTGGGATTACAGATGGGCATCACCACACCTGGCTAATGTTTATATTTTTAGTGCAGACAGGGTCTTGCCATGTTGGCCAGGCTGGTCTTAAACTCCTGGCCTCATATGCTCTGCCTTGGCCTCCCAAATTTCTGGGATTACATGTGTGGGTCACCGCACCCGGCCAAGACTTTCCAATTGTAATCATTCTTGATTACCAATTCTTTGTTTCAGGTACGATTCCTGCCCTCTGTTCCCCTTATTTGGCATTTTGGATTGTCCCTTACTTCTGGCCTATCCTTACTTGGTGTGTTAGTCAGGGTTCTCCAGAGAGACTGAAGAAATAGGATAGATAGATAGATAGATAGATAGATAGATAGATAGATAGATAGATAGATAGATAGATAATAGATAGATAAATAGACAGACAGACAGATGATAGAGAATTTACTAGGGTAATGGTTCACACAATTATAGAGGCCAAGAAGTCCCACAAGCCATCTGCAAACTGGAGACCATGGGATGCTGCTAGAATGGCTCTGTCCTAGTCTGAAAGCCTCAGAACCAGGGAAGCCAAGCTCCAAGAACCTGGGGGGCTCAGGGGAAGTGGTGCTTGTGTAAGTTTTGAAGTCCAAAGGCTGGGAAGTCTGGAGTTCTGATGTCCAAGGGCAAGAGAGGAAGAGTGTATCCCAGCTCTCACAGATAGATCAATACATTTGCCTTTTCACTGTTTCTGTGCTCTCAGGGGCCCCCGCTAATTCAGTGGTACCCACCCACATTGAGGGCAGATGTTCCTCACTTCCTCCACTCAGACTCACATGCTGATCTTCTCTGGAAACACCCTCACAGACACACCCAAAAATGATGCTTTACCAAGTTTCCAGGTATTCCTGAATTCAGTCAAATTGACACCTAAAATTAACTATCACACTTGGGAAATGGCTACCGTCATTGCTTTGTGCTCAAGAGACCCAAGCCAGCAATGTCCACTCAATCTTAGTTTACTCTATGATAGAACATTTTGTTTGGTTATGGGAATCTTATTGAGACAGACATTGTTAAGCTAAGGGCTGCCAAGACGATGAAATACCTAGAAATTGTACCGTATATACACATTTGATCTTAGCTAAAAGACTGAGAAAGACTATGTTACACAAGGAAAAGCTGGTGAAACTACAGGAGTTTAACCTGGACAAGAAAAGGCAATGATGTGTAGTTGGTACAGCTGTATTCTGTATGTGAACAGCTGTTCTGCAGAAGAGGTAATAGTCTTAATCTCATTTTATAAGTAGGAAATGTAAATGAGCGAAAGCTTTAGGGGGTCTTTTTGGGTCTGGTGGGAGGGAGAACCTAGCCATAAAAAAGTATCTGTATTAGCAATGTTGCAACTCAATTCAAACCAGTTTACAGATTGAAGAGAATGTATTGTCTTTTGAAACTGAAAGATTCAAAGGGATGATTGGCTTCAGATTTGGAGGAAAAATGGGGTAATATACAGCAAGGATAAGGAATTCATAACATTCTCGAGTTATCCCAAATTATCTCCGAAGGTTGGAGAGTTTTAGGGTTAATCTCTTAGGAGAGGTTGGTTTTTAAAATATTTTGAGGAATAGAATGGACATGATTTTCAGGGAAACAATAAAAAATTGTTCTAGGCCATACAGCTGGGAGTGAGAAAAGAGAATAATGGGCATAGTAAGAGGTTCTCTGTTTAACTAGACTAGAACAAGAAATATGCAGAAGAATGAATCAGAAATTTGAGATAATGGCAGAACCATTGATGACTGAGTCTCATTCAGGCTCTTATGGTATTTACAAAACACATTAGGTCATGTACTCCTATAAGTTCTTAAATGTTTACTTAAATTCAAAATGAGATCTGCTTATCTGGAAAAGAATTATTACATTATTTATAAAAATGAATTGACATGGTATTAGAATATCACATATCTTTGGATAATTTACTGTCTATGACAATAGTTATAAACTTGACATTTGTAAAGAAAATATCAAAGTAGGATATGAAGTATCAAGATACAATACTTTAACATATGATTCTGTATTCACGATATATCTTTGGAAGAAGACACAAGAAATTGGTATTAATTGCCTCTAGGAAGGAGAACTAAATGGCAGGAGTTGGGATGTAACATGGTTTGGATCTATGTTCCCACCCAAATTTCATATTCAGTTGTAATTCTCAGTGTTGGAGGTGGGGCCTGGTGGGGGGTGATTTGATCATGGGGGCAGTTTTCTCATGAATAGTTTAGCACCATCCACTTGGTGCTGTTCCTGTGATAGTTCTCAAAAGATACTGGTTGTTGAAAAGCGTGTAGCACCTCCCCACTCTGTCTTCCTTCTGCTCTAGCCATGTGACGTGCTTTGCACCCCCTTTGCCTTCTGCCATGATTGGAAGCTTCCTGAGGCCTCCCCAGAAGCAGAAGCCACAATGCTTCCTGTACAGCCTGCAGAACTGTAAGCCAATTAAACCTCTTTTCTTTAAAAATTACCCAGGCTCAGGTATTTCTTTATAGCAGTGCAAGAACAGACTTATACTGGGTATGAGGGAGAATTTTCATTTCAAACCTCTTGGTACTGTTTGGGATTTTATATCATATGTATTTTGTATTCAGCATTAGCTAAATAATTAATAAAAATATTAAGCTTGTATTCCTGTTTGGGTCAATATCAAAGTTTGAAAGACTCTGTGCCTTTTTCCATTGATCTGACTGTTGCTTTAATTCCTCTCATTTTCTACATAATTTGGATCTTTTTTTAACATCATTGACCAAAATAGCTAATTGATCTACTGTGTTGTTTGAAGACAAGATCTTAAGCCAGATATGTCTTCTTTTCCTTGCTATTGGTGATTGTGGCACCTTGATAGGAAAATTCCTGAGGCAGAAATGGTGAGAAGTAATTTAAATGATAACCTCTCCAATATGTTCGATTTTCTCCATTCCCGCTGCTACTAATTTGACCTGGGACATTAATATGCTGTCTCCTGGCTACCTTCACAGCCTCCTTAATGACCTCTGTCTTTAGTCCTATTTCCCTTTAATTCTTTCTCCACATTGTGGCCAGCAATCTAATCATGTCTCTCCCACTTAAAACCTTTGGATAGTTCTTCACTGGACTCAGGGAAAAGCCTAGACTCCTTTATACACTTGCAAGTCCTTTCAGGATGTGGCTCCTGCCTCCTCATCTTCTCTTGCCACCCTCTCCTTCTGTGCTCCAGTTTTTCCATTCTTGGAACTCACCAGGCCGTCTCTTGTTCCTGGAACAGTCTGCTACCCCGGTTTTGCCTGGCTAACTCCTATTCATCCTTGAATTCACTTAGATATCATATTCCCTGGAAATCCCTGCCATCTTCAAAATCTGAGTTTTAAAAACCCTCTTCTGTGCTTCCAAAGCATCCTGTGCTTCCTTTCATTGTCTGCTACTTCTCTGCACTATACTTTACTTCCCTGATTCCTATACAAGACTCTCAGCTCCATGAAGACAGGGACCTTATCTATGTGCTCAGTTATATCACCAGAACTTAGCACCGACTCTGGAATGGGTAACCACTTAAATCAATTAGAGATATACTCTAGAAAAAGAACTATGCTTTCTTTTGTGGTGAAAAATAGGATTGTCACATTGGGTAATGGCGGAACCATGGAAAACAAGAATCTTATCAGCTTAATTTATTAAATTGTGTTAATATAGTTTTGTTCGTGAATATTGTTCTTTACTGAATTCCTGGAAGGAAGGCATTAGAATGTTTCCTTTGGGTTGAGAGTATATTTATGTCCAGGACACACATTAAAAGGGCTTGCTCTGATGTTAGAATATTTCATAGCATATAAGTATACCTGGACATCTAATGTCATCGGATGAGGCCTTTAAATTTTCTTGAAAGTCATCTTTTACTCGCCACCGCTCTTTCTCTTTCTTATAGTTCCTACCTCTGCAGAAAATACTTCTAAATAACCTCTTTCCAGCTTATAATATTTTATCCTAATATAAACACATTGCTTTACCTCTGAATAAAATGATAAGAACTTTAATTTTTAGAAAATTATACATTGTAGTTCCACAATTCTCAGATGCCATTTTTTTCCTTTTCAGGGAAAAAACAAATATGAAACTAAATGTGTCAGTGCAGTGGCTCACACCTGTCATCTCAGCACTTTGGGAGGCTGAGGCTGGTGGATCATATGAGGTCAGGAGTTCGAGACCAGCCTGGCCAGCATGGCGAAACCCTGTCTCTACTAAAAATACAAAAATTAGCTGGGCGTGGTGGTGCATGCCTGTAATCCCAGCTACTCGGGATACTGAGGCAGGAGAATCAAGGGGGCAGAGGTTGCAGTGAGCTGAGATGGGACCACTGCACTCCAGCCTGGGCAACAGAGTGAAACTCTGTCTCAAAAAAAGAAAAAGAAATTAAATGTGTCAAGACCCCAAATTAGTTAACAACAGAAGAAGAAGAAGAGAAGGAAGAAGAAGAAGAAGAAGAAGAAGAAGAAGAAGAAGAAGAAG
>NW_012108375.1:243414-277407 GCF_000951045.1 Mandrillus leucophaeus
AGGAGGAAAAGAAAAGAAGCCAACAATTGTAAGGCTCAGTGCAATTTCCAATACATTATAATATGAAAGAATGTGTGTCTTAAATACACACATATGCACACACTTATATTTGGAGAACAAATGTCAGGAAATACAGCGAAATATTAAGGTTTGTGTGATGTGGGATTATGATTAATTTTTCCTTTATTCTTCATATTTTCTATAATGTTTCTTCAAAGAGAGGATCTGTATTTTGGCATCATCAAGAAAAATTAATAAACTCTAAAAATAGGCATGACATATTTAACATGTATTTTGCTTCTCTTCCATATTCTTGAGGTCCCTGAGTTCTCAGTTTATGAAATGAGTTAACACACTCTTGGCTTAACTTGGGGCTACATGCCCTATTCATTTGATCCAAGTATTAATGGCTTCACTTCTTTTTCCCCCCCCCCCCCACAGAAATGCTGTTCTTCCTTCTGGATGCAATTCCATAAAAAGCTTTTGCAGTCCTCAGCTCATTATTCCTTGTGTGGCTGCGAAGTTCGGTCTTCATTGACACTTGCATGCTTTAGGACGTTCAGAAAATGAGTTAGGGCCTCTGACATCCCAATAAATACGGGACATTACAGAAATCAGTTTCCGAGAGTTGCAGACAATATTAGATTTTGTGACTATTGGATTAAGTTAGTTACTGATGGATAAAGTGCATACCAGGTGTTCCGTAAAGACTCCTTCTCGTCCTTATGATCCCTGAGAAAAGAACAAAGCAGTTCAAGAACTTTTTTTAAAAAATTTTTTTCCTTTCTTCTGCTTGCAGCTTTTCTTTTTTCTTTTCTTTTCTTCTCTTCTCTTCGCTTCTCTTTTCTTTTCTTCTCTTCTCTTCTTATTTCTTGACATGGAGTCTTGCTCTGTTGCCCAGGCCGTAATGCAGTCGTGCAATCTCACTGCAACCTCCTCCTCCTAGGTTCAAGTGATCCTCCCACCTCAGCCTCCCATGTAGCTGGGACCACAAGTGCCCACCACCATGCCTGGCTAATTTTTGTATCTTTTTGTAGAAACAGAGTTTCACCACATTACCCAGGCTGGTCTTGAACTCCTAGGCTCAAGCAATCCACATGACTTGGCCTCCCAAAGTGCTAGGATTACAGGCGTGAGCCACCACATCTGACTGCCTGTAGCATTCTTTCTTTTTTTTTTTTTTTTTTTGAGACAAGAGTTTCATTCTGTTGCCCAGGCTGGAGTGCAGTGGCGCCATCTCAGCTCACCACAACTTCTCCCCACCTGATTCTCCTGCCTCAGCCTCCTGAGTAGCTGGGATTACAGGCATGTGCTGCCAAGCCTGGCTGATTTTTGTATTTTTAGTAGAGACGGGGTTTTACATGTTGGCCAGGGTGGTCTCGACCTCCTGACCTCAGGTGATCCATCTACCTCAGCCTCCAAAAGTGCTGGGATTATAGGCGTGAACCACCGCACCCAGCCTGCCTATAGCATTTCCTATCCAAACAAAAAGTTTAGCTCTTTTGTGAATCCTCTTCCTTTGTAAAAATTTAAAGGGGTGTAGCTTGGAAAATGGCACTTCCCCTGCTATAAAGCTAATTTCATGTCTTGACAGTTAGCCTGAAAGCTGCTACACTGGTTCACAGGGACAGGACAGAGGCATTACCTTGGAGAAATAACCAGTACAATCAGCAATTATGCATCTCAAAGCACTTTTTAGAAAGCTCTTTAGGTAGAAGAATCATGGGAAAAAACATGAGCTCCCTCAAGTAGTGGTGTAGCCCCACACCACCCTGCCAAAAATGTTCTTAGCTACTCATACCTTGTTCATTCAAACTTTTGAGCCCTCTTGGGCACTCTGAATTCTGATAGCAATAATGATATATGGCTTCAGTGCTGTCCTTTGTCTTTTTGACAGCATATTTCTAGTCTACTTTTGCTGTTCTTATTGAAGAAATCAATTCCTTTAAAAAAAAAAAAAAAAAAGAATTGATCGTTTTTTCCAACATGCCGCATGTCAGTTGTATCCACTCCCACAGCTCCAGTTATCATTTCTATGCCAGTGGCTCCCAGTTTTACATCTTTTGCCCAATCCCCTGTTCTGAACCTTAGATGAACAACTGTAAGCTAAATATCTCAATTTGGATGTACAGAAGCATCTCATGTGCTACATATTCAAAACTTACTTTCCCCCCATATTCTCCTCTCAATTTCCTAGCTAGAGGAAGGCCTCACTGTCTACCTACTTTCCCAAGCCAACAACCTGTCATCTTTGGACCTATCCCCGTTCATCATCCCCTCCATCCAAATGCCAAGTCTTATTGATTATACTTCCTAAACATATTTCAAATCCTCTCTCTCTATCACCACTGCTACTAACAGTCCAGGTCACTATCATTTCTTGCCTCAATTACTCCAAAAGGCTTCTTAATCACCTCCTTGACTTCAGTCTTTGTCCTTGGAGATCCAAGCTACAGATTGCAGTTGGAGTGATTATTCTAAATCACCAACTTAATCATGTCACTCTGCTACTACCAAATTTTCAGGATTAAGTCCAAATTTCTCAACATGGTTTTATAAGACTTTCATGATGTGGTCCCTACTTGTTTTAACTCCCTTTCTCCCCCCCTTCCCCAAACCTTGCTATAGCCACAGTGAGCTGCTTTCTGTGTGTTCTAGTGTTTCACAGTCTTTGCATATACTAGACACCACTTGGAACACTCTGGCTTCTCTGCATCACCTGATACTGCTTATCAACTACACTCAGTTTCAGATCTCAGTGTAAATGCCACATGCCCTGGAAAGCTTCTCAGCATGAGTCCTGACCTTGACTGAGTAAGGCACCCCCTCTACACTCCCATAGCACCCCCTACTTACTCTTGTCAGAGTATATTGCACACTGTTTTCTAATTTTTTATTTACCTGTATGTCCCCCCTTACTAGATTGTTAACTCCCTAAGGACATACAATGTCTCATTTACTTTTAACTCTCATGTAAAATGACCCTGTAAAGGTCTTGTAATGATCCTAGTAAAGTCTTGGAATCAGTAAGCTCTCAATGACCATTGGTTGAACTAATGAATGAAGTTGTAGAAGTGATAGGTTCCCTGGCTGCCAGAACACTTACAAATGAAGCTCAAGTTACTCTAATTGTTTGGATTAACAAGTAAATCTTCAGGTCTAGGCCAGATTGGTGGAAATCAGGACTCCTACTTTTGATGGAGGGCCTGGCCTGGACAGTAGACTCCACAGCCAGCTATTTCCTTACGAGTGTGAGTCATGTAAATTGTAAAAAGCCCTTAATTCCTATTTTTTTTTTTTTTTTTTTTTTGAGATGAAGTCTAGCTCTGTCACCCAGGCTGGAGTGCAGTGGCACAATCTTGGCTCACCGCAACCTCTGCCTCCTGGGTTCAGACGATTCTCATGCATCAGGCTTCCCAAGTAGCTGGGACTACAGACATGTGCCACCGCACCTGGATAATTTTTGTACTTTTAGTAGAGATGAGATTTCACCATTTTGGCCAGGGTGGTCTCAAACTCCTGACCTTAGGTGATCCCCCTGCCTTGGCCTCCCAAAGTGCTAGGATTACAGGCGTGAGGCATTGCGCCCAACCCCTAATTCTAATAGAAGTAACTTCATCTTCCAAGTTGAGTTATATATTAGGCAAAGTGAATTTTCTATCTTTTCTTCCTTTATGCATTCATCTAGGGATTAGATGATCTCAACCTTAGATCCCAGAAAAATAGATAGGCACAAGAAGATAGATTAGTGCTAGAGAGTAATGCAGGGACAGAGCTTTCGAATGAATGGGTTGCATAGTTGGAATACTTTTATGGTAATATACAGAAACAAAGGTGAACATGAGACAATGCCTCTGCTGTGTAGAAGGGAAGCATCAGACAACAAGCAAGCAAATAAATCAACAAGATAAAATCAGAAGGTAATAAATACTATGATGTCAAAACAAGGTGATGTGATAGAGGGTGGGGGTGGGGAAGTAGCTGCTTATCATAGGGGGTCAGGGAAGGCCTCTTTGAAGATTTGAGCTGAGATCTGAATGAGGAAAAGGAGACAGGCATGTGAAGAAATGTTAAAAAAAAAAAAAAAAAAAGCCAGGAATGGTAGCTCACACCTGTAATCCCAGCACTTTGGGAGGCCGAGGCAGGCGGATCACTTAAGACCAGCCTAGACAACACGATGAAACCCCGTCTCTACAATCAATACAAAAAGATTAGCAAGGTATGGTGGGGCGTGCCTGTAGTCTCAGCCACCCGGGGGCCTGAGGCAGGAGAATCTCTTGAGCCCCAGAGGTCGAGGCTGTAGCCAGCCATGATCACACCACTGCATTCCAGCCTGGCGACAGAGCAAGACCCTGTCTCCAAAAATAATTAAATAAATAAGAAAGAGAGAAAGAATAATCCCACTGGAAGGGAAGAATAGCAAGTGCAAAGAAAAAATTTACAAGTTTGAAGAACAGCAAAAAGAGTGGTGCGAACAAGGGGAGCGTAGTTGCATGTTACGGAGAAAGGGAGGGGTGCCTACATGTTTACACTCTGGGGAGTTGGGGCTTAACAATCAGTGCACTGGGAAGCCTTTGGAGGGTTCTGAGCAAGTAATTGACTTTATCTAAATATCCTTGAATTTATAGACTGAGCAGGTAGAGGGTAAAGTGGGGAAAAGAGAATTTTTTTAACCTTTCCTACTTAAACTAAAACTGCATATTTGTGCTTTCCAGCATTTTTGTACTCAGAATAAATTGCTGACCTGTTAAAACACATTGATTATACATTTTATTTCCTAATAAATTGTAGTTCTTCCTAAATTGAAGAACTTAGAAACATCACTGCCATTCGTGGTTCTAGGTAAAGAACGAACTCTTCTTGCACATTGTAATTTTTTTAGTGTCCCTACCCAATAGGAGATTAGAAAGTAATTTTGTTTAAGATCTAAAATTAAAGCAGTCACTAATTTTAACCTATTCTGCTCCCATGTGGTTATCGCAATTAAAATCAGAACTTCTAACAGTCACATCCAACCAGAAGTCAGTTTTAAACCTTTCATTCTAGACCTTCAAGTGAATAGCTGAAATCTTGCATATCTTCTCTGTTTAATTGCAATTCACACAGCCTTTCTAGTGAAACTGTGAGGTTTAAAGGTGAATTGAATCTGAGTGTAATTAAAAAATTATTTGGACAGTGTTCCCTGCTGGAAATATTATCTATGTAGATATTACACTATGTAGTGTTTGTTAATTATTATAAAGCTGGGTTTATTATCTATAATTTAGAAACTTTATGTGGTTCTCTGTCAAAATAAAAATGTAATATACTGTAGTACTGAAAAAATATTGCTTTTCCTGAGGAGGTCAAAGCATTTCACTGATGTTTTCTCTTTAGTCCTCACCATTTCCCCAAGGTAAGTAGATGGAAAGTGTTATGCACATTTAATAGTTGGGGAACAAGGCCAAGAGAAATGAATGAACATGCCCAAGGACATATAATACGTCAGTGGCAGGGAAGGGATGAATCTCAGGTCTTCTCATTCTCAGAGATCTGGCATTTTATAATGTTGGGCAGGTACCAAACCAGTTCTTGTTTGGCTTGGTACCTTTGAGTCTTCATGTAAACAGTTACAATGAACTAATAAGACATCTGTTCAAGGTCATATCTCTGTTTGCTGTTTACATTGGCAATGATTCTTAACTATTATTTTTAAATGAAGGTGTTTGAGGGGTTTAAACAGTGCAGTGAGATTAAAACATTTCATCTCATGTATTGCATGTGGTTGCCTGTCTAGGAACTTCTACGTCAATAGAAACTTTATTATTTTGCTAAAGATTAGACTTACTGCCTGCTGTTTAAGAAATTAGAACCATAGGCTTGGAACAGTGGCTTATGCCTGTAATCCCAGCACTTTGACATGCTGAAATGAGGAGGATCACTTGAGGCCAAGAGTTCAAGACCAGCGTGGGCAACATGGTGAGACTGTTTCTACAAAAAAAATTTTTTTAATTAGTCAGGTGTGGCGGCATGCACCTGTGGTCCAGCTACTTGTGAGGCTGAGGCAGGAGGATAGCTTGAGCCTAGGACGCCAACGCTGCAGTGAGCCATAGTCATCCCACTGTACTCCACCCTGGGTGACAGAGCAAGAGCCTGTCTCAAAAAAGAAAACCCAGGAATTAGAAACAGGCTGGGTACAGTGGCTCACACCTGTAATCCCAGCACTTTGGCAGGCCAGATTTTACCAAACACATTTCATATGCAGGCAGGAGGATCACTTGAGGCCAGGAGTTTGAGACCAACCTGGGCAATATAGCAAGACCCCATCTCTACAAAAAATACAAAATTCAACCAGGCATGATGGCATTCACCTATAGACCCAGCTAGTTGGGAGGCTGAGGTGAAAGGATCCCTTAAGCTAGGAGGTGGAGGTTGCAGTGAGCTGTGATTGCACCACTGTACTACAGCCTGAGTGACAGGGTGAGACTCTGTCTCAAAAAAAAAAAAAAGGAAAAAAATACACACACACACACACACACACACACACTTCATTGTATCATTTTCCTGTTGAATACTTTTTCTTCATAATAGGATATTTGAAACCTGTAGGCTCCTGTAAAAAGTTATAGTTGTTTAAGCTTTGGTTCTTGGGTTGTAGAGTGCTTAATGTCCTACCATGTTAGTATATGTTCTTGCTTTTTTGCCTTCTCTTCTCACTCTTATGCCTGAATCTTTATTGTAAACAATTCCAAACACACGCAGGCATACCAAGAATGTTCCAATAAACCTCTATATACCTATCACCCTGATGGTAATTACATGCAATTATAATTACATAATTATGAAGATTTTACAAAACATGTTTCATTTGTCCCTCTTTTTGCATTTGCCAAACTTAAAAAAAAAAAAATCCTGGACATCAGGTAATCTCATCTTGTATACTTGACCTATGTATGAGTCTATAAAAATAAGAACTTTTAACTCATAGTCATAATGCCATTATCCCCCGCCCCAAAATTTAACAATGTCTTTATATCATCTAAAATTCACGCCTGGCTGGGTACAGTGGCTCACACTTATAATCCCAGCACTTTGGGAGGCTGAGGCAGGAGAATTGCTTGAGGCCAGGATTTCAAGACCAACCTGGGCAACATGACAAGACCCCATTTCTACAAAAAAAAAAAAAAAAAAAAAATTCGTTTTAATTTGCCAGGCATTGGCGTGCCTATAATCCTAGCTAGTGGGAGACTGAGGCAGGAGGGTTCCTTGAGCCCAGGTTCCTTGAGCCCAGGTGTTGGGGATTATAGTGAACTATGATCCCATCACTGCAATTCAGCCTGGGTGGCAGAGTGAGACCCTTTCTCTAAAAAATAAAATGAAACAAAATCCATTCCTTAATAAAATTCCTCAGATCGTTTTTAGAAAAACAGTATTTTCATAGTTGGGGTATTCAAATAGGAAACCAAAGGTGGCATTTGGTTACCATGTCACTCTGGCACTCTGGCACAGTTCTCTCCGTTTTTCATCTCATACCCTGCTGTTGACTAGTTGTAGAAACCAGGTAAGTTGCCCTGAAGAATGTCCCAGATTTTGAAATTATCTGTTTGCTTCTTTACGGTATCACTTGTTTCTTTATTTCTCATATTTTCTATGAATGGAAGTTAGCTCTAGAGACTTGATTAGGTTCAAGTTAAACCATTTTTTAAATTGTTATTGCAAGAACACTTCATAGGAGGTGCTTGTGAGCTTCCCGTTACCTCATATGTAAAGGCCCAGAGTGTCTGGTTGTCCCACTCTTAGTGATGCTAACATTGATCAGAGGGTTAGTGTAGTGACAGCTTGATCCCTCCATTGTAATGTTTCCCACCAGACTTTCAACTAAGGGTATCGGTCATTCATTATCTTTTCTTGAATCACTTATTTCAGAGGTCTCAAATCATTATTTTCTAATCTTTTTATTCCTTCTGCATTTATTAGCTGGAATGCTTCTGTGAAGAGAAACTTTCCTTATCAACTAAGCCTAGTTGGTTTAAGAGAGAATAAATGCCTAATTATTTCTTTTTATTTGACAAGGAATTGATATCCTAGTTACACCCGTGGTATCACATGAAGAAGGTTTCAATCAATTGCATTCATGATTCTTCTTGAGACTCAAATTCCTGCTGACTTCTTACTTCTATCAACGATATGTAATGCAAGAATCTAACACAGGTTGAGTATTTGCTACACATTGATTTTTGAGGAAAGCACACAGTCTCTTCTCTCTTGTATCTCCTCATCTGAACTGAATCTTTTCTTCTGTTTCCTTTAGCTTTACTCCTTAGTGGGTATGAACAAGATATAGAACCAAAGAGATGGAAAAAGAGAATAAAAGGCCATGTGGTTCATTGTCTGAAACCAAGCATTGTGGGAGAAAAAAAATTAAACACTTATTTCAAAGGAACCAAAAAATACTTCTACATTATCCCCAGCCTTGAAGACAAGGAACAAACCACAAAAAGTTCCTTATGTCTTTGTTCACGGCATATAACACTGAGCTTTTTCAGACTTTTACCTTAATAATTCTATAATTCATTGGTGAGGGTAGCAAAAATGGGGATGAGTTAATGACCAGGACTCTTGCCAAATCTTTCATGTTTCACATCAGAACAAGATCACTAAGGAGAAATATTCTTATAAACCCAGATGCCAAGGTGGCTTATGCTTTTGGAAACCCTATGAGCTCACAAGGTTTATAGGATCCTAACATTAACAGGGAGCATGGTCCTGCTAATGCAGCCACCACAGGCCTAATTGGTTGGATAACTTCTAATAACAACCCTTTATTTAACAACAATATATTTTTATTGTAGTTGTCAGAAATAATTTCATTCTTTACTCATGCACAAAATGAGTTTGGGATATCAGCTTTCAGCAATAAAATGTGTAGCAACATTTTAATATTTCTTAATGTTATAGAGAATACAAGCATCATTACTACCAAATGAGAGCGGTTTTCCAAAGTCTTGTTTCCCTTGTGGAAAGTAAAAAGGTAAAGTTAATCTACAATTAAAAAAAAAATTGGCATGTTGCCCAGGCTGGTCTCAAACTTCTGGGCTCAAGTGATCCTCCCACCTTGGCCTCCCAAAGTGCTGGGATTACAAGCATTAGCCACCATGCCTGACCTATAATACTTTTTGAATGGTCCAAAAATTCATGTGGAAAATAATAGCTCAGAATAAGAAGGTTTTGCCTCCCATTGACCTTCCTGTAATGGATACTGACCCCTCAAGGTGTAAATTTTTCTCTGCCCTGCCAAGTTACACATTCTAAAAATAAAGTTTTACAATACAGCCTGATATTCTTCAGAGACAAACAATAATAGGGATAGAGGTTTTAGAATATTTGAAGACAAAATGGAAGTAATAAATTACTAACATTTTATAGAGAACAGGTTTAAATGGTGTCTTTTTCTAAAAACAAATGAAAAGAATCTTAACACTCAATTCTGCTACCAAGTTAGTGGTGGTCTTTGTGGGGAAAAGTCACCCAAAAGTTACACTGGGAAACTCAGAATAATGAGTACCCAGAGACTAAGGTGGAATAATTGGTGTTGGGTGTCTTGACAGTATTTCTCATTGAGTAGCATATGTATTTGTGTATGGATGTATGAAAGTGGGCATGAAGTATGAAGATCTTTGTATCACACAGTAATACCCACCAGAGACAATCGACCATGAAAGAGGTACTAAAAAGCCAAATAAACAAAAATGACTTGGCTGGCTGATGTCAATCAGACTATGTTATTGGCCACCCAGTGCTGGCATGATGGTCACATGAACAGAGCCTTGTGGAAAGATGGAGGCTGTGCATTAGCCCGGTTACATGGGCTACCACTTACCAAATCTGCCCTATCTAGTGCCGTTGCCAGATGTCCAACATAGCAGTAACAGAAACCAATGTTGCGCCACCACTGCAACACCATCCCCAAGAGACCAAACAGCTACTTGATAAGAAGTTGAATAGAGTGGGCCTCTTCCACTCAATTTTTTCGGACAGTAATAGATAAATATTTTGGTTATATGTTAGCTTTTCCTGCTTACAGAGCCTCTGCCAGCACTACCATCAAGAGCTTATGGAGCATTTGATCCTCAACTGAATTACACATAATATCCATCTGACGAGAAGACCCTTTTTTTTTTTCCTTGAGATGGAGTCTTGGTCTGTCGCCCATGCTGGAGTACAGTGGTGTGATCTCCGCTCACTGCAACCCCTACCTCTCAGATTCAAGCAATTCTCCTGCCTCAGCCTCCTGAGTAGCTGAAATTGCAGGTGCTGCCACCACACCCAGCTAATTTTTTTGGATTTTTACTAGAGGCGGGGTTTCACCATGTTGGTCAGGCTGGTCTTGAGCTCCTGACCTCGTGATCCACCCACCTCGGCCTCCCAAAGTGCTGGGATTACAGGCGTGAGCCACCGTGCCCAGCCCAGAACACATCCCCTTTTTACAGCAAAGGAGATGTGACAGTGGGCCCAAGACCTTGGGATTGCCCTGGTCTTTATCACATACCGAACCAACCCGAAGCTACTAGCCAGATAGATAATTGGAATGGTTTGCTGAAAACATGCTTAAGCACCAGTTCAAAGCCAATACTTTGTAAGGATGGGGCATTATCCTCCAGGGTGCAGTATCCCAGTAGGAAGAATCATGAGACTGAGAACCAAGGGGCAGAAGCAGGAATGATCCTACTTACTATCACTCCCAATGAACCATCTGGGGACTTTGTGCTGCTCATCTGCATTGCATTAGGCTCTGCAGGGTTAGAGATTCTGATCCCCACAGGAAGAACACTGCCTTCAGGAAACGCAGTAAGAGTCCTGTTGAACCATAAGCAGGTTGTCCTTGAGTACTTCGAGCTCCTTGCATTGAGGGACCAGCAGACGAGAGAGGAGTCACTCTCTAGGCAAAGATAATTGACTGATTATCAGAAAGGGGCTGGGCTGCTAGTACACAATAGGACATGGAGGACTATGTTGTGCAACTCAGGTAATCTACTTAGGTATCCTTGTTACATCCTTGCCAAAAGGTGATGGAAATAGACAAAGGAAGTGTCCCTTGCCTGAGAAGGACATGGAGACCATGGGCCCATTCCCTCTAGGAATGAGAATCTGGGTCATGCCACCAGGTAAGCCACCAAAACCAGTAGAGATGTTAGCTGAGGGCCCAAGGATTTTAGAATGGTTAAGAGAAGAGATAAAGTGAGTACCAGTTGCAGCCCCAAGACCAGTCACAGCAGCAGGTGTAGTTTGTTCCACCAACCTTCCCCTTCTAGGGAAGAGAGCCCCGTTCATACATGAAGCAATGAATCCAAGTGCCACATGGGGTAGTCTATGCTGAACATGGAGATGATCTGCCCAGAACCCCCTGTGAGGAAAGATTTGCTGTCTCAGCTGCTGGGAATGCAACTGACGGACAGCCTTCAACTGTCAGTTCTTGTAGAAATTGTCTCAGCTGCAGAAATCTCCCCTACCAAGGTTACATCCCTCTGGAAGTAGTCCTTATCCAATGACTGGAGTGAGAGTACAAAGGTCTGGCTATTTTGGCTCACTGTGGGATAACCCTGAGGAGGCATTTCAGCTCCAGAGCTCCCCTTAGAACTGGTTGAAGCTGCCAGGCTGGCATTACAGCTTGACTTCTCCCTCCGCCTGATTCTTCCTTCTCTTCTTTCCTAATAAATATCCCAAACACTAAGCTGTGTTTTGGAGTCTGCCTCCCAGGGCACCCAAAACGCAAGTAGAGAATCCTGTTTCCCAGAGTTTCCCTCATCTGCCAATTTCTTAGGTTAGTGACGCCCATAGGTTGCATTGTGCAGAGCTGGCGCCTCACCCGTCTGAGCCACCACAACTCTGCATTTATTCCTTTCATTACAGCACTCACCACATCACATTGAATTGTCATCTATGTTATTGTCAGTCTTTTCCTCTGAATGATTCGTCTCATTCAGGAAACCAGGGACCCTTTCCTCACCAACCTTTGTGTTCCCAGCACCTACTGCCTATTCAGTGCTTAAACAATATTGTTGAATAGTAATGAGTGATGGGAGAAGCCTTAGCCTTAAACGAGGCTTTTTATTTGACTTATTGAAGTTCTAAGCCTTTGTATAAAAAAGTGAAGATCTTTCTTAGATTATTTGCTAAATTTGGCTCTGCATCAAAAACAGTCATACTGATCACATCAGAATTTATTTTCCCTTTGTGTTTGGGTATGAATCAAGTGGTAAGTGGCTACCAGCAGCAAAGGATTTTCCAAGCAGGAGCGAAGGGTGAATATCCTGGAAGTCAGTGCCTTCCTGGTGACATAGCAGTTGTCATTTACTAAGAAGTTGCTGTGCTCCAGGCATAATGCTCAGCCCATGAGTCAGAGAGAGAGAGAGAGAGAGAGAGAGAGAAGACCATCCTATCCTAGGAAGGCTAATCTAATGAGGAAGACAGGTAAGTAATAACTTGCATGTAGATGAACCATGTTCTTCCTCAAACATCTGTGACGGCATCAGTACCCGGATGAGAGTGAAATGTGAAGCAGCAAGGATTCTTTGAAATGAGATAATAAAAGCCAACAATAACCTGACTTTCACTGGACACACACACACACACACACACACACATATTATGTAGGCCAAGTGCATTGGCCAGTTTACCCCTGAGTTCCCCTTCCTCAGGCAGTGTAGGAATGAGCAATCTTCCGTTTCCCCTAGTGGTAAGGGTGCCACGAATATAGTGGCACAGAACATAGTCCCAGGCCAGAGTGCTGGGTACATGGGTGGAACTTTATTTCCTGAAATTTGGGAGTGGAGTGGGCAAGTCTGGAGCCCTAAAGGAAAGGAGGAATTACAGGGGTAAGATTAGGTACTGACAAGACTTGCCACGCCAGAGCGACACACCACATGGGAGGCCTGGGTTCCGTCCCTAGCCTGTTAAAAAAAAAAAAAAAAAAAAAGGCCAGCAATGGTAGCTCATGCCTGTAATTTTAGCATTTTGGGAAGCTGAGGCCAGTGGATCACTTGAGGTCAGGAGTTCAAGACCAGCCTGGTCAACAGGGTAAAACCCTGTCTCTGCTAAAAATACAAAAATTTTTAGCCAGGCATGGTCATGCGCACCTGTAATCCCAGCTACTCAGGAGGCTGAGACATGAGAATAGCTTGAACCCAGGAAGGCGGAAGTTGCAGTGAGCTGAGATTGTGCCACTGCACTCCAGTCTGGGTGACAAAGCAAGACTCCATCTCAAAAAAAAAAAAAAAAAAAAGAGAAAGAAAGAAAGACTTGGCCACAAAAGCAAAGCCAGAGTCCTTTCCTGCCTGGAAGGACCAGAAGCAGCAATGATTTTGCTGAACACCATGGAGCTAATAGCCCTGGATCTGTGACTCTCCTGGTCTAAGAATGAGCTCTGTGCTGGGATTCAACTACAGGTAAGGATTGTTGTGTGACCCTGTTTTATAAAAGGAGCCAGAGCAATCCATTAGAACTACCACCTGAGGCCATAGAAACCAAGGGAAACCAGCTGTCATCAAGGAAGTAGCCCGAAGCCTTAAACTAGTTTTCATTGTAATTTTTTTTTTTAGTTTTTAAATTGAAACATAGTAATTTTACATATTTGTGGGGTATACATGGTATTTTGATACATACATACGATGTGTAATGATCAAATCAAGGTAGGTAGTATATTTATCACTTCAAACATTTGTCATTTCTTTGTGTTGGGAACATTTCAAATCTTCTCTTCTAGCTATTTTGGAATATACGATATACTGTTGTTAACTATAGTCACTCCACTGTGCTATCAAATACTTACTCCTTTTATCTAACTATATTTTTGCACCCATTAACTAACTTTTCTTCATCTCCTACCACCTGCCCCACCCTTTCCAGTCTCTAGTAACCATCATTCTACTCTCTACCACCATGAGATCAGCTTCTTACTTCCACATATAAGTGAGTACATATTTGTCTTCCTGCGCCTGGCTTACTTCACTTAACATAATGATCTCCAGTTCCATTCAGGTACATTTGCATCATATTTTAATCTAATGTTCCACAAAGAGGTAAGAGGCACTAAAAACAAATCTAATACTGAATCTTCTCAGGATATAAGACCTTGTCTATTACCTGCATGACTTTCAACTTTGTGATAAATATAACATGTCACTGGCATAATGACACAGAATGGAATGGCAGGATGGAGTCTCTCATGGCAATCAGTAGATTCATGAATATAAGCATGGCTTGTGTAAGATCAGACATAGATGCTATTGTAATCAGAAAGACAGAGTGGCTCTCCATGCAGTCATTTAAGGATAACATTAACCATTTTATCATGCAAAGACAACAATGCAGTCATAAACAACAGCTGCATCTGAGAATACATTGTAGTCATCAGAGACCAGCATCAAACTGGGCAATCAAATGGAAGTCCAGTAATTAATTAAGTTTGGAGGATCTTTCCAAGCTAGCTACTGGTCCTATTCGCCAATGCCATTTATTAGAAGTATTTTGTTTTTCAGTCAGGACTAAAGCATATATTGATCAAGGTGAAAATGCTACTCCCAGGGACAGGAAAGACGCTGGATTCACCTTCCAGAAACACCTCTTCTAGTATGCTCCTCCTCTGCTTGAAACCATTCGTGGTTATTCTCTCTGATGTAGCAAATGTGCATCACTTTAATTGGCTTTCAAGGCAATCCATTATCTGGCCTCATTCTGTGTAGTAAAAATTCTGTCTGACTACTTGCATGGATCCTACTCTGGCCACTCTAGAAAGCTTTTACTGTGCTGTTCCACTTACCTATATCACCCTCTCAGATTCCTTCCCACCTCTTCAAACTCCAGAGCCCATTCTAGACTCCCCGTTCACAGATATGCAACGGTCCTTGATCCAATCAACCTTCGGTGAGCTCATGTGCAGTCCCTCAGTACTTAGCTTCCCCAGACAATTTTCTCATTTTATAGGAATGCTCTTCTCTTTTTTTTTGTTGCTGTTTGAAGTTTTTAGTCTTTTCTAGTACCTTCGAAGCCCCAATATCTCTCCATCTTGATGACATCCTCATCCCTCCACCCAAGAAGAACTGCCACTATGAATTTGGTGTGAGAGTTTCTCTAGATTGTATACCCAAGAGTGGAAATTTACATTGTAAGCTATATGCATCTTCAACTTTTTTTTTTTAAGGGATGGGGTCTCGCTACATTGCCCAAGCTGGACTCAACTCCTGAGTTCAGGTAGTCCTCCCACTTCAGCTCCTTGGTGCATGCCACCTTGCCTGGCTTATATTTTAAACTTTACCAGGCAATTCCAAACTATTTTATAATGTGCTTATATCAATTTATATTCCTACCAGCAGGAGATGTGTTGCAAGGAGCACTCCCCCAGGGAAGTAGACTCTGAGACAGAGATTAGCATACAGAAGGTTTATTAGGGAGTGCTCTTGGGGTCAACAGTTGTGAAGGGACAGGGAATGAAGCAGGACTGGGCTGTGAGACAAGTTGGACTGTGATGCAATCTCAAGGAAAGCCTCAGTTCACCCCACAAAGAGCTCTGAAGCTGAGATAGCCCTCTATAGTTGTCCCTATTTAGGATGAAGAGGAGGCTAGGTCCCATGTGACCAGTCATTGGATGCAGGCTGCTCCCAGGGAGGGTACATACCTTGGGCAAGACAATTCTCTTCAGCTGATTCCATAATGTTTCTAGGCTTTTCAGTCTGTTCCACTGGTCTATTTGTTTATCCTTCTACCAATAACACACTATCATATACCTTTGTTGTAGCTACGGATCAATTTTTTGAGAATTGGTATTTATAAAATATTGAGTCTACCTATCTATGAAGATGGTTTCTCTCTCTAGATATTGAAGTCTCCTTTAATGTCATTCAATAAAGTTTATAATAATCTCCATACACGTCTTGCACATGTTTTATTAGATTTATTCCCAGGTACTTTACACTTCGTGTTGCTGTTATAACTGGCATTTTCCAACAGCTTGTTGCAAATTTTAGAAATACAATGAATCTTTATTTTTAATCCAACCATCTTACTAAATTCTTACATTAACTCTAATTTTTTTAATAAATTATTTTCAGTTTGCCAATGATCATAGTATCTATTTCATATTAACAAATGGACAACAACGTGCTTGTATAATGATTCACTACAATACAAAGATGTCTAAAAACAAAACTATTTTCTTCCTCCCCATCACATTCCAGATTCCATGTCTTCACATTTACTTCATGTTTGCTATTATTAACAGCCTTCCACACTTTTCTCCTTGTTCATTTAGTATATATATAAATATGCAAAGTGTTGGTTTGTTGCTTTACCAGAACAAGACTAGACTAAACACATGATTCTGCAACCTGCTTTTTTTACTTGCTTATTATCATGACGTTCCCTAACTCTATCTTTTCTCTAGTATCTTTATATGTTTTACATAAATGAACTCATATCATACATGCTGGTTAGTTTTTTTGGTTGGTCAGTTTGAGTGCCTCACTCTTAAAAAAGAGACAAACAAAAACCAAAAAGGCCAGGCATGGTGGCTCATACTTGTAATCCCAGCACTTTGGGAGGCTGAGGTGGGAGGATCACTTGAGGCTAAGAGTTCAAGACCAGCCTGATCAACATAGTGAGACCCTATCTCTACTTTAAAACAACAACAACTGGATAACCAGGAGACTAAAGATGAAGGCTTTGACCCTCCTTCAAAAGATTGCTGAGTTACTTACATTTATAAGTTTAAATAAAATAGGTAAGGTATCTATTATCTTTTCTTAATGATTCACACTTTGACATTTTTGACTAAAGAACAAGGTGTTGACCCTACTGAAGACAGTTAAAGTTAGACACACAGTGCTGAGGAACCAAGTCTGTTAACCTATAAAGTAGTATATGGACACACAAACCAAAAAAGAAGAAGCTATGCTCAGCAAAATATTTGTTAGGCCTCCAAAGATAAAATAACAATCTGACTTTCTTTATCCTAGAGTAATGTACTGTATCAGGTAACTCCAGTTGTTTCAATGGCACTGTGCCAGCACACACAGATCATGTCTGTCCGGTGGGATTAAGTGAGAACAGAAACTGTTCCAATCAGCCTGCCAATAATGTTACTGAGATTTTAAAACTATAACTAGTGGTGATTTTAAACTAGAAAAACGTGAGGAACTAAACATATCGAGACTTGGTCATTCTTGCTATGATTGTTGCAGTAGAGCACTCTATTTCTATGGCTGCATATAAAGTCCCATATGTCAAAACTCTAGAACACATGGAGTCTTCTACTGAAGTATGGTGTGTTATCTGCCAAAAATATATTAAATAAACCAAACTCATCTGGTGTTTTCTGTAAATACTTCACTATACTTGTCCAGCATCTTGTAAGTGTCAACTGTGTTTATGAAAATAGAATTCTGAAAATGACTTATCCTATATTCTGTAATTTCACCAAAGAAAGAGCATATTGTTTTATTTGAATATTTTAGGGCAGCAATGTTTTAGTATTATAATTTCCTGTTGATACAGGCATACCTTGGAGATATTGCAGGTTCAGTTTCAGACCACTGCAATAAAGCAAATATCACAAAAAAAGTAAGTCACATGAATTTTTTTGCTTCTCAGCCCATATAAAAGTTGTGTTTACACCATAATCTTTATTTATTTATTTATTTATTTGGGATGAAGTCTCATTCTGTTGCTCAGGCTGGAGTACAGTGGTGCAGTCTCAGTCTACTGCAAACTCCGCCTCCTGGGCTCAAGTGATTCTCCTGCCTCAGCCTCCCGAGTAGCTGGGATTACAGGTGCCTGCCACCATGCCTGGCTAATTTTTGTGTTTTTAGTAGAGATGGGGTTTCACCAACTTGGCCAGGCCGGTCTCGAACTCCTGACCTCAAATAATCTGTTCACCTCAGCCTTCCAAAGTATTGGGATTACAGGCATGAGCCACCACACCTAGCCTAGACTGTAATCTATTAAGTGTTCAATAGCATTATGTCTAAAATAACTGTACATACCTTAACTAAATAATACCTTCTTGCTTAAAAATGACAGCAATCATCTGTGCCTTCAGTGAGTCATAATCTTTGTGCTGGTAGAGTGTCATGACTCACTGTTGATGGCTGCTAACTGATCAGAGTGATTGGTGGTTGCTAAATACTGGGATGGCTGTGAAAAATTCTTGAAATAAGACAACAATGAAGTCTGCTGCATTGATGGATTCTTTCTTTCACAAAAGATTTCTCTGTAGCATACAATATTGTTTGATAGCATTTTACCAACAGTAGACCTTTTTTTCAAAATTGGAGTCAATCTTTTCAAAGCCTACCACTGCTTTATAACTAAGTTTATATAATATTCTAAATTTCTTTGTGGTCATTTCCACCATGTTCACAGCATCTTCACCAGGAGTGGATTTTATCTCAAGAAGCAACTTTCAGGCTGGGCGCCATGGCTCACGCCTGTAATCCTAGCACTTTGGGAAGCCGAGGCAGGTGGGAAGCCAAGGCAGGTAGATCACGAGGTCAGGAGATCAAGACCATCCTGGCTAATACCGTGAAACCCCATCTCTACTAAAAATACAAAAAGAATAAAAAAATTAGCCGGGCGTGGTGGCACGCTCCTGTAGTCCCATCTACTTGGGAGGCTGAGGCAGGAGAATCGCTCGAACCTGGGAGGCGGAGGTTACAGTGAGCCGAGATTGCGCCACTGCATTCCAGCCTGGGTGACAGAGTGAGACTCTGTCTCAAAAAAAAAGCCACTTTCTTTGCTTATCCATAAGAAGCAACTCCTCATCTCTTCAAATGTTATTAAGATTGCTGCAATTCAGTCACATCTTCAGGGTCCACTTCTAATTCTAGTTCTCACCGTGAGAACTAGAATTACTGGACTTAGTGGCTCAATTCCATCACTTTGGGAGGCCAAGGTGGGTGGATCACCTGAGGTTAGGAGTTCGAGACTAGCCTAGCCAACATTTAGTAGAGACAGTTAGGGGAAACACTGTCTCTACTAAAAATACAAAAAATTAGCCAGATCTGGTGGCGTATGCCTGTAATCTCAGCTACTCGGGAGGATGAGGCAAGAGAATTGCTTGAACCAGGGGGTAGAGGTTACAGTGAGCCAAGATCGTGCCACTGCACTCTGGCCTGGGTGACAGAGTGAGACTCTGTCTCAAAAAAATAAAAATAAAAAAAAATAATAATTCCAGTTATCTTGCTGTTTCCACCATATCTGCAATTATTTCTTCCACTGAAATCTTGAACCCCTCAAAATCATCCATGAGGGTTGGAATCAACTTTTTCCAAACTCCTGTTAATGTCGATATTTTGATCTTCTCCCATGAATCATGCATGTTCTTAGTGGCATTTGGAATGGTGAATCTTTTCCAGAAGATTTTCAATGTACTTTGCCCAGATGCATCAGAGAAATTACTATCTTTGGCAACTATATCCTTATAAAATGTATTTCTTATATAATAAGACTTGAAAGTTGAAATTACTCCTTGATCCACAGGCTGCAGAATGACTGTTGTGTTAGCAGGCACGAAAACAACATTCATCCCCTTGAACATCTCCATCAGAGCTCTTGGGTGTCCAGTGCATTGTGAAGGAGCAGTAATAATTGAAAAAAGTTTTTTTTTTTTTGTAGCAGTAGATCTCAACAATGGGCTTAAACAATTCAGTAAACCATGCTGAAAACAAGTGTGCTGTCATCCAGTCTTTGTTGTTCCATTTACACAGCATAGAGCAGATTTACCATAATTCTTAAGGGCCCTAGAATTTTCAGAATGGTAAATGAACATTGGCTTCAACTTCAAGTCACCAGCTGCATTAGGCCCTAACAGGGGAGTCAGCCTGTCATGTGAAACTTTGAATCCAGGCATTGACTTCTCTCTAGTTATGAAAGTTTTGAATGGTATCTTCTTCCAATGGAAGGTTGTTTCATCTACATGGAAAACCTGTCATTTAGTGTGGCCACCTTCATAGATGAGTTTAGTTAGGTCTTCTGGATAACTTATTGTAGCTTCTATATTAGCATTTGCTGTTTCACCTTTCACTTTTATGTTATGGAGACAGTTCCTTTCCTTAAATCTCATGAACCAACCTCTGCTGGCTTCCAACTTTTCTTCTACAGCTTTCTCACCTCTCTCAGCCCTCATAGTAAGAGAGTTAGGGTCTTGCCCTGGATTAGGCTTTGGCTTAAGGGAATGTTGTGGCTGGTTTCATCTTCTTTCCAGGCCACTAAAACTTTCTCCGTATCAATAACAAGCCTACTTTGCTTTCTTATTATTTGTGTATTCACTGGAATAGTACTTTTAATATCCTTCAACAGCTTTTCCTTTGCATTCACAACTTGGCTAACTGTATGCTACAAGAGGCCTAGCTTTAGGCCTGATGTAGCTTTTGGCATGCCTTCCTCATGAAGCTTAATCATTTTTAGCTTTTGATATAAAGTGAGACACACACAACTTTTCCTTTCACCTGAACACTTAGAGGCCATGGTAGGTGGTTATTAGTGACCTTATTTCCATACTGTTGTGTCTCAGTGAATAGGAGGCCTAAGGAAAGCTGAGAGATGGAGGAAAGCCAGTTGGTAAAGCAGTAAGAACACATAAAACATTTAGTGATTAAGTTCACCATCTTATACGGGTGCAGTTCATGGCACACGAAAACAATTACAATAGTAGCATTAAAGATAACTGATCACATAATCCTAGTGCTTTAGGAGGCCAAGGTGCGATGATTACTTGAGGGCAGGAGTTCAACACCAGTGTGGCAACACAGCAAGGCCTCATCTCTACAAAAAAAGAAGAGGAAGAAGAAGAAGGAGAAGGAGAAGAAAAGGAAGAAGGCGGTGGTGGCTGGGTGTGATGGTTGAACCTGTAGTCCATCCCAGCACTTTGCAAGGCTGAGGCAGGAAGATCATTTGAGCCCAGGAGTTCAAGACCAGCCTGACTCTATCTCTATAAAAAATTTAAAAATAGCCAGGCATGGTGGTGCACCTGTGGTCCTAGCTACCTGGGATGGTCAGGTGGGAGGATCACTTGATCCCAGAATATCGAGGCTGCGGTGAGCTGTGTTTGTGCCACTGCATTCCAACCTGGGTGACAGAGTGAGACCCTACCTCTATTTAAAAAAAAAAAAAATCATTTATCACAGATCATCATTACAGATACAGCAATAATGAAAATGTTTGAAATGTTGTGAGAATTACAAAACTATGACAGAGACAGGAAGTGAGCACATGCCATTGGAAAAATGGTGCCAATAGTCTTGCTTGAAGTCGGGTTGCCACATTCAACTTGTAAAAAATGCAGTATCTGCACAAGTGTAATAAAGTGAAGCACAATAAAATGAGGTATGCCTGTATTTTATTCTTGGCACTGTGAAGTTATAATATTGTCCAAACTAAGTGATTTGTTATTTTTTAAAGTTAGTATTGGCTAGATGCAGTGGCTCACGCCTGTAATCTCAGCACTTTGGGAGGCCAAGGTGGATCACTTGAGGTCAGGAGTTCGAGACCAGCCTGGTCAACATGGTGAAACCCCGTCTCTACTAAAAATACAAAATTTAGCGGGTCGTGGTGGTGCACGCCTGTAGTCCCAGTTACTTGGGAGGGTGAGGCAGGAGAATCGCTTGAACCCAGGAGGTAGAGGCTGCAGTGAGCCTGCAGAGAACCAAGATAGGACCAGTTGTACTCCAGTCTGGGCAACACAGGAAGACTCCATCTCAAAAAATTAAATTAAATTAAGTTACTAGTATATAGATTTAATAACCTTCGTTACCATCAGCAACAAATATTAGTGTGTATCACATAGAAGGTTCTACTGCACAGAGTTTGAAGAAGGATACTAGAGTACATGGCATGCAGTTTCTGGTATCCAAAGATTGAGTGTCTATGGAGATAAGATGTGAATGATTTAAAAAACATAATGGTAATACTAGTTTTTTTGAACCATGAATTACCATATTCTAGTATTGTCCTAAGTGCTTTTCATAGTTATCTCATTAAATCCTCACAATAACCTAATGTGATAGGTAGTATGTCCCCATTTCCTAAATGAGAAAACTAAACAGGACCTTGAACTTCACTGTGAGGATTCATTCCTCTGTTTGATAATATTCATTTCTTGAGTATCAGATATTATGTAATACAGTAATTCAAGGGAGGGAGAGCTCTACTTGATAGCACTCAATCTGAGCCTTCATAGCTTGGTTGGATTTTAGCGAATGGGGAGGAAGAGTGAGGGCATTTCAGGCAAAGGAAAGGATGCTCCCAAAGATCAAACATGAAGGCAAATTTGGTAGGAACAGTTGGGCTCAAGTGAGTATAAATAGGAGAGATGAAAGTGAAATTCAATTCTACCAACAAGCATGTCAAAATGACTGGCAAAAAGTAGTTAAGGGACAAATTGTTGAGCACTTTAAATATAAAGCTAAGAAATTTAGACTTTATTCTATAGAAAGTGGTGGGTAAAAAATAATTTAACATGTTTGCATTGTGTAAATTATAATAGTAACACATGTACATTTAAAAAATTCAAATAATACGTAAGTGTAGAAAGAATGAGGCAAAGCTTTCCCCTCCTATCATGGTATAATTTTACTCCTCAGATGCAATCAGTTAATAGTTTGGGTACAATTTTCCAACCTTTTTTTTTTTTTTGAGATGGGTGTCTCACTTTGTCACCCAAGCTGGAGTGCTAGTGGCTCATTGCAGGCTCACTGCAGCCTCTGCCTCCAGGCTCCAGCAATCCTCCCACCTCAGCCTCCTGAGTAGCTGGGACCACAGGTGTGCACCCACATCAGGCTAATTTTTTGTATTTTTGGTAGAAATGGGGTTTCACCATGTTGGCCAGGCTGGTCTCAAACTGCTGAGCTCAAGCGATCCTCCTGCCTTGGTCTCCCAAAGTGCTGGAATTATAGGCATGAGCCACCACACCTAGCCCCAGACTTTCAAAATTTGTAAAAATATAGATCTTCTTTTTTAAAAAACATAAGTGGAATTATACTAGGCATGCTTTTTGGTAACCTGTATTTTTCTTTAATTCAGTAATGGGTTGTGAACACTTTTGCATGTCAATACATACTATTAAGACTTTTGAACAAGCCTCAAGCATTTCAAAAACTTGGATGCACTGAAATGAAAAAAAACCTAGAAAATATATATTACTAATAACATAACCAAAGTTGCTATCAATATCTTCGTATGAATACCTTTGCACACTTGCCAATTACTTCTTTAGACTAAATTCTTGAAGGTGGAATTGCTGGATATATATGTATTAAAATTTGAGATATGCTTTCAATTTGCTCTCTGGAAAATTGCATCAATTTGTGCTCTTAAAGAAGGTATTCAAATGCTTTCTGCTCTGTATTTTCACCAATATCAGATCTGACTAACAAAGAAGTTTTTTGAGCAAGGATGTAACAAGATCATAGCTTTGGTACATCAGGTAGCTGGCCTATTCTAGATCATTGTTTTTAATGCATGATTCATTGTCTATTTAAAGTCTTAAAGCCAACAACTGGGCAATCAGACACTAAGGAAATGAAGATTTCTAATATATTAGGAAGAGTGACTAAACACAGAATAAATCTCACCTGGCAGGAAACCAAGTTTCTTGCTTTAAGTCAGTGGCTCTCGAACCTTGGCACACATTGAAAATAAATAAATAGCAAAGATAAAAAACAAACAAAAAAAACCTTGGTGCACATTGAAATTGTCTAGGGAGCTTTAAAAACTATCAATGCCTGGGTCTCACCCACAAAATTCTCATTTAGTTGGTCTGTGGTGTGTCCTAAGCATTGAGATTTTTTTAAGCCCCTTAGATGATTCTAATATGAACCACAATTGAGAATTTCTGCTTTAGATGTTAATTTTTAAATGTCCTGAACTTCATGCTCACCTGTCTCATAAAGATGCCTGATGTAGTTTCTTTTTCCTAAGGTCTTAAAAGAAGAATGAGAGTTGAAAGTGTGTATGGATTCCACATTTGTTGGGGGAGATTTCCCTAGATTCAAATCAGGCACTGTATAGTTATACTCTGAAGGAATAGATATTTCTTTTTTTGGCAAAGACCCTGGATTGTTTTCCAGGATTTTAGTTCATTTCTATACCATGAGCCCAAAGACTAAGGAACACAAATATTCACAGGCTTGAGTTAGATGTTATGTTAGGCCTTAGGTGAATTAAATAAAGTCCTGGTAAATCCGCAGAAAACAAACAAAATAAACAAACATGGTTCTTGGTACATTCACTGGAAGATGAAATGTACAAGTTAGAACAATTCTGGCCTGGCTGACATACAGAGAAGGCAAGATTTACACAGGGCAACATTGGTAGAATAATGAATTACCTAGTCCAACGGAGAACTGTTCTTCACGTATTTTGACTGCATGAGGTCTAGTTTCTCCCATCTTGTTAGTGTACAATCCTCAAACATATTCATTGTGATTAATGACATTGGAAGGAAAATCCCATCATGTTTTGAGGGATGAATTTCCCCTACTCTGCTGATTGGGAAAATGACCTTAGACCTCATTTCCCACAGTCCTTAGAATATTTTGGTACTCCCTGTCAACCTATCATTGCCAAACAACAGCTGACACTTCAAAGTGAACTTCTGACCTTCAGAGATGAAAATTACTCTCTTGCCATTGGTATTTGGAGTTTCACCTTTGCCTGGGTTGGTAACCAAGGCTGTGAGGGCTGCCATTTTCTAAGTATGATGAGGAGCAGGTTGCTGATCATTGGCAACAGAGCATCAGCTCTGGGGTTCATTCTCTGATACTTCATTGGAAACAGGATGGCTCTACTCAGTTGTGTACTGGTGAACAGGCTCTCAGGGCAGATTGGGTGGGTGGATGGGTGGGGGATACATGGAGGAAGGAAGGGGAAATGGAGGGCCTGATTTGCAACATTTGCCATTTTCTAAGGTATAAATACCCGCATCATGCCTGATTTCAAGTTACCAAGGTTTAACATTAGCACATATAATTCTCATAAAAATTCTCTCTCTCGATAGATAGATAGATAGATAGATACATAGATAGATAGATCACAGTGATATATATATCACTATAACTTCAAATTCCTGGGCTCAAGGCATCCTCCCACCTCAGCCTCCAGAATGGCTAAGACTACAGACTACAGGCATATGCCATCAGACCAGACTAATTAAAAAATTTATATATATATACACACACACACACACACACATATATATATATATATATAGAGAGAGAGAGAGAGAGAGAGAGAGGTGGGGTCTTACTATATTGCCCAGGCTGGTATTGTCTTCCTGGCCTCAAGCAATCCTCCTGCCTCAGCCTTCAAAAATGTTGGGATTATAAATTTTTTAATGTTTAGTAATCAATTCTCCACAGCATGTAGGAGCTGGCTCCATCAAACTACTGGGTTTGTCTCATTAAGAATCAACAGTCTTGGTTTTCTGGTGGGCAATTATAAATTGATAGCCAAGATATTCTATAATGATATAAAAGTTGAGGTCATTTTGTGTCTCAAAATTAAGCCTAAACAAGCAGCAGCACTCTTCTTACCCCTAGACCACAAGTTTCTTAGTACCTACTTTCAAAGACTCTAAGGGTCTAATAATGGAAAAACTCAGCTTTTAGTGCTTCAGAGAGGTTTATTTATAAAAATCTACAGTTTAAAATTAAGCAAAATAATTATTTTGGACCAGGACTTACAAGGTTTGGATGTGTCCCCACCCAAATCTCATCTTGAATTGTAGCTCTCATAATTCCCACATGTTGTGAGAGGGGCCTGGTGGGAGATCATTGAATCATGGGGGCGATTTCCCCCATACTGTTCTCGTGGTAGTGAATAAGTCTCACAAGATCTGATGATTTTATAAGGGGATTTCCCCTTTTGCTTGGCTCTCATTCTCTCTTGTCTGCTGCCATGAAAGACGTGCCTTTCAGGCCAGGCGCGGTGGCTCACGCCTATAATCCCAGCACTTTGGGAGGCCGAGGTGGGTAGATCACGAGGTCAGGAGATTGAGACCATCCTGGCTAACACGGTGAAACCCTATCTCTTAAAAAAAAAAAATACAAAAATTGGCCTGTGCGACCGAGCAAGACTCCGTCTAAAAAAAAAAAAAAAAAAGTGCCTTTCGCCTTCTGCCATGATTGTGAGGCCTCCCCAGCCACGTGGAATGGTGAGTCCTTTAAACCTCTTTTTCTTTACAAATTGCCCAGTCTTGGGTATGTCTTTATCAGCAGCATGAAAATGGACTAATACAAGGACCATGGAATACATTGAAATTTAAAAGATGTTTACTTAATCTAATAGCCAAATCAACTTATCCCCAGGAATGGTTGCCTACTTGATGGTGCTCCTCTTTTCTCATAAAGTTCAAATATTCTTTTAGGAGTGAGCAGCTATTTCAGGTCTTATTTTATTTGAAGCAAATGTGAGTTGTAATCTTTTTGGAAGAAAGGGCTTCTGCTTTCTCTGCAAGATTTTATGTCCATCAAGTGTACGGCTCCTAGAAGAGAAGGGAGCACTGGCTAGCCTGGCTCCTACTTCAAAAAGGAACAAGATCCACCTCTCCCTAGAAAATTAAACACATATTTCGAGGAGTAGTCATTTTTATTTAGCACTGTTCCCTTAAAAATGTCAGAAATGTGTGAGTAAAACACGTTAGTAAATTACTATTTGAGCTGGATGAGGTGGCTCCTGACTGTAATTCCAGCACTTTGGGAGGCAGAGGTGGGTGGATCACCTGAGGTCAGGAGTTCTAAACCAGCCTGATGGACATGGAAATCCTCATCTCTATTGAAAATATGAAAATTAGGCTGGGTGTAGTGGCTCATGCCTGTAATCCCAGCACTTTGGGAGGCTGAGGCGGGCAGATCATGAGGTCAGGAGATCAAGACCATCCTGGCCAACATGGTGAAAATCCTTCTTTATTAAGATACAAAAAAAAAAAATTAGCCGGGTGTGGTGGCTCGTGCCCATAGTCCCAGCTACTCAGGAGGCTGAGGCAGGAGAATCACTTGAACCCGGGAGGCGAAGGTTGCAGTAAGCCAGGATCGCACCACTGCACTCCAGTCTGGTGACAGAGTGAGACTTCCTCTCAAAACAAAAACAAAAACAAAAATTAGCTGGGCGTGGTGGTGCACACCTGCAGTCCCAGCTACTTGGGAGGCTGAAGCACAAGGATTGCTTGAACCCAGGAGGTGGAGGTTGCAGTGAGCCAAGATTGCACCACTGCGCTCCAGCCTGGGTGACAGTGAGACTCTGTCTCATAAAAAAACAAAAAAAAAATTACTATTTGAAATAATCACCTCTATGGGCTTCCCATACCAAAATGTCATTAAGAAAACTGCTTATTATTAAAAAAAATAATAACTTGCATTTTTATAGTAGAAAGGTTAAGAGTAATCTGGAGTTTGAATAGATGTTTATTTGCACATTTAATGTGCAATGTGACTTTAAGCAAGTTATGTAACATCTCTAAGACTTAGGATCCTCATTTGTAAAATGGACATAAAAATAGCAACTGCTTAATGGAGCTGTTGTGAGAATTAAATGAGGCAATATAAATATAGCACTTAGCATAGGCTTAGCATTTAGTTGGTACATGACAGGTAAATAAATTATTGTTAGATTGGTTTTTTTTTTTTTATTTTTTGAGATGGAATTTCACTCTCGTTGCCCAGGCTGGAGTGCAATGGTGCAACTTCAGCTCACCACAACCTCCACCTTCCGGGTTCAAGCGATTCCCCTGCCTCAGCCTCCCGAGTAGCTGGGACTACAGGCATGCACCACCACACCCAGCTAATTTTGTATTTTTAGTAGAGGTGGGGTTTCTCCATGTTGGTCAGGCTGGTCTCGAACTCCCAACCTCAGGTGATCGGCCTGCCTTGGCATCCCAAAGTGCTGGGATCACAGGCGTGAGCCACTGTGCCTGGCCAGATTGTTATTCTTTTGACCCTTTACAAAGTTCTTTAATCAACTCAACCTCACATAATATTTTATTATTATGATGAGAAGTACACAAGATAAATATTATTATATATTATAGCCCTTTTAAAGATAAGGAAATTTTCAACCTCACATAATATTTTATTATTATGATGGGAAGTACACAAGATAAGTATTATAATAGCCCTTTTAAAGATAAGCCACCATGCCTGGCTAATTTTGTGTTTTTAGTAGAGATGGGGTTTCTCGATGTTGGTCAGGCTGGTCTTGAACTCCTGACCTCAGGTGATCCGCCCGCCTTGGCCTCCCAAAGTGTTAAGAGTACAGGCATGAGCCACTGTGCTGGCCTATTAAACACTTTGTATCCCTTTCCATCCTCAGAATCACTCTCTGAGGTAGGCATTATATTCTGTTTATGGATAGTAATATAGTCATAGCTAATATTTATGGTCATTTTGTTTGCATCAAACATTGTGCCATGTATTTTACATGCATTATCTCATTTTAATCAGTTCAACAACCTTCTGAGATAGGGAGCCACTATTATTATCCCAGTTTGCTGATGGAGAGAATATATAGGCAAATTTGCCATTAGAATTGAAGAACAGGAAACTTTTTATTATACCTTGTTTTATTCTGCTTAATTATGTAATTTAAAGGTCCTGTGAGGATTATTTTGTCAGAGCCAGTCCTATTAAAAATAATCATTGAAGTCGAGATTGGGGAAAAAAGAGTTGTCAGGGCAAAACTATGCTTAAAGTATGTGTGCACATTCCTTTTTTTTTTTTTTTTTCCCAGACAACGTCTTACTCTGTCACCCAGGCTGGAGTGCAGTGGTGCAATCAAAACTCACTGCAACCTCTGTCCTCCAGGCTCAAGCCATCCTCCCACCACAGGCATGTGCCACCATGCCTGGCTAATTTTTGTATTTTTTGTAAGGACCAGTGTGCTTGGTTAATACCGTCAACTTCATTGGACTGAAGGATATGAAATTGATTCTGGATTTGTCTGTGAGGGTATTGCCAGAAGAGATTAACGTTTGAGTCAGTGGGCTGGGGAAGGCAGACCCACCCTTAATCCGGGGGGCACAACCTAATCAGCTGCCAGCGAATATAAAGCAGGCAGAAAAACGTGAAAAAGAGAAATGGGCCTAGCCTCGGAGCCTGTATCTTTCCCCTGTGCTGGATGCTTCCTGCCCTTGAACATCAGACTCCAAGTTCTTCAGTTTTAGGACTTGTACTGGCTCTCCTTGCTCCTCAGCTTGCAGACAGCCTATTGTGGGACCTTGTGATCATGTAAGTTAATACTTAATAAACTCATATATAAATATATTAATTATATATTATATATAATTATAATAAATATATAATAAATTCATATATATATATAATATTATATATATCCTATTAGTTCTGTCCCTCTAAGAGAACCCTGACTAATACAATCGGGTTTCTCCATGTTGCCCAGGCTGTTCTTGAACGCCTGAGCTCAACTGATCTGCTTGCCTTGGGCTTCCAAAGTGCTGGGATTACAGGCGTGAGCCATGGCACAGGCCTGTTTGCACATTCCTTTGATCTCACACACTCACCCAGCTTGTAGAATAAGAAGACATGCCATGAAAAACTTGATTTTGGGGGAGTCATTGTATTAGCCAGGTACTGTCCAGTTTGAGTAAAAATAAATTCGGTTTGGCAACTGCACAGTAAAGAATAAACTATTCTTAACACTTAGTGACACATCATAGGTTTTCTAAAGATAAAAACGGTGATAGGGTCAAAGAAGTATGTTGTTTCAGGACGTATGTTGCTATTAATAAAACATTCTCTCTGCAGGAAGTATACACAGACAGCTCACAAAAACAGGAAAGTCACTCAGGAACCTGGTTTAAAACTCCTGGTCTGAACTCATGAAATTGCCCTGAAGTCATAGGGAGTAAATACCACAAATTAGAAGTCAAAGGAAGAGCATAGTTTTTTTCATACTTTAACTGGTGCAATTCTGTACTTTCAATCCTGTGAAGACAGATCTAGAGAGACTTATTAATAGAACTTTTTACACCAATCCCTTCATTTTGCGGATAAAGGAACCGAGAGCAAAGTTGGATAACATCTAGTGTTTTTGCCTGCTCAAATGCATTTCCCCTTCTGGTAACAACCCATCCCATGGAATTTTAGGAGGTGGACTCTTTCCTGACTCATCGTCTTTTTAGTGTAGAGAGGGGTGATCTCACCTCCAGCTTCAGGGGTGGGCATGGATCAGGCATGGACAAAGAGGGTCACGCTAACACACTCACTGACAGGTATGCGGGAGATCTGAATTGATTTAGTACAGAAGGAAAAGTAAATCCAAGACCACACAGTTAATGTCAAAGCTAGGACTATAGCCTGAGTCTCCCACCTCTAAGCCCAGTGATTTTTTCATGCTACCATGCCACAAAACATACATAAGTTAAAAAAAATGTTCTTAGTAATTTAAAAGGTAGCTGTATTTCAGTGCTACTAAACCATACTGTCTCAGGTCTGCAGGACTTCCTGTTTGTATGTTAGGTACCTGGAACATAAACCCACATTTCCTTCTATGTCCTTAAAGAGAGTAATGATTTCTAGCAGGGTAGAGAGCACAATGATCATTTACTTTATATTCAATGTTCCTCTAAGTCCAGTTACAAAAATTATCTTATGCCACCTGGATGCCACTATTCATTTTAGACAATTAATGATTACACTATGACTTGTAACCATTTCAAAAGGAGGCGGGGAAAAAGTGGGAAAGAGTATAGTATTCCATAATGCTCAGAGTGGTACTACTGGAGTGACTGGATTATAGGTAATTTCCTCTCATTCCTTTATTTTCCTGGTTTCGGGATAATATAATACTTCAAAAGTAAATAAGCTGATACTTTTGTAGCAATCTGATTATTCAAAGACCAATTAACTATACTTCAAATTATTCAACCCCTTTACTACTCTCTCATAACTCCCTCCTGTTTCTGTTTTGGCTGTTCATTGTCCCCTTAATTCTGTCTAGGAGAAAAAGTTGCGAGACTCAAACCAGATGATATTCTGTCTATCACAGGGCTTAATTTTCATAAGAGTACCTGTGAGAAGGTGTGGCTGGATCAGGGCCACTGACCAGGGTGCCCAGGAAGACTGCGAACACCCAGGAAAGTAGTCAGCAATAAAGAGGGACAGTTTAAGAATTACCCATATCAATTTTTAATTAACCGTAGTAACACGCCCTTTTATGACTTCAGGAAGTGGGAGTTGGCAGTACTGTACTTAAAATCACATTTGGGTGTCACACCAGACCTCAAACACAAAATGTCTAAACTGAATCCTCTATCTTTCCCTTCCTGAAACAATTACACACTCCATCCCCATCTCTATGCATGACTTCCATCATCCACTCAGCCAGAAATGTGGAACTTATCCCCAACTCTTCCTCACTGGCTATACTTAAAAATCTTCAAGTCTCTCTTCTGTCTTCTTCCCCATTCTCATGGTTGCTACCTCATCAATTGCTGTCTGGACTAATGTAATTAATAGTTTATCAGTCACCAGCCCCCTCCTTCCTTCAGTCCTTCACAATGATCTTTCAGATAATTGGCAAATCCATTTTCAGAGTGAAGGAGAGAAAGGACTCAAGGATCACTCCAAGGTTTCTGAACAAAGCAGCTGAGTGACTAATGATGCCATTATCTGTGATATGGAACAATGGAAAAAGAGGTCCTAGAAGAAGACAACAAACTCAGTTTTGGACACGTTGAGTTTGAAGTGCATGTAGTGTACACATCTATCCTATAATAAAACTTACCAAATGATAAAGTAATGATCATTTGATTTGGGAGTCTCTTTCTGTTCTTAGATTGTAAGTGTTTTAAAGGTACAAATCAATCTCGATTATATATTCAGCACTTTTCGCAGTGCCTGGCACAATAAATGTTTCTTAAGTTGCAATCCTTTCTAAATTAATACATGTGGGAGCTTAAATTGGTATGTATTATATGATTTTCAGGCTGGGGGTGGTGGCTTATGCCTGTAATCCCAGCACTTTGGGAGGCTGAGCTGGGAGGATTGCTTGAGCCCAGAAGTTCAAGACCAGACTGGGCAACATAGCAAGACTCCATCTCTAAAAAAAGAAAAAATTAACCCCGTGTGGTGGTGTGCACCTGTAGTCCTAGCAACACAGGAGGCTGAGGTGGGAGGATCTCTTGAACTCGGGAGGTCCAGGCTGCAGTGAACCATGATTGTGCCACAGGACTCCAGCCTAGGCAACAGAGTGAGACCCTGTCTCAAAAATATAATGAAATAATTTTCGTTAAAAAAATCGTAACTCATATCACAGACCAAGGGCTAATTCCCTTAATATATAAATAATTATTATAAAATAAGAAAAAATAATCAAAGAAAAATACACAAACAATATAAACAGTTTACAGGTCAGGAAATAAAAATAAATCTTTACATATGGAAAGACCTTCCTTATATTAAGGGAGATTTAAGATTTAAGGGTACAATGAGATATCATTTTCCACCTAAGACTAGCAAGAATTAAAATGTCTACAAACTCATTGTGTTGGTGAAAGTGGGGGAAAACAGGCATTCTTATATAATTAAGGCAAATTTTTAAATGCCCAAAGCTGTTTTCATCCTAGAGATATATTCTTAGATGTGCAAGTTATCATACTATGCAGTCATTTAATGCAGGGGTCCCCAACCTCTGGGCCATGACTGGTACAGGTCCATGGCCTGTTAGGAACCAGGCTCCACAGCAGGAGGTGAGTAGCAGGTGAGCCAGCATTACCACCTGAACTCCAAATTCTGTCAGATGAGAGGCAGCAGTAAATTCTCATAGGAGCATGGACCCCTTTGTGAACTGCACATGTGAGGAATCGAGGTTGTGTATTCCTTATGAGAATCTAATGCCTGATGATCTGAGGTAGAACAGTTTCATCCCAAAACCATCCCACCAGCCCCCGACCTCTGTGGAAAAACTGTCTTTCACAAAACCAGTGCCTTGTGCCAAAAAGTTTGGGGGCCACTGCTTTAATGGAATGAAGCAGTTCACTGTTACTAATATAGACTAATCTCAAAGATAAATTGTTGAGCAAGATGGCCGAATAGGAACAGCTCCAGCCTCCAGCTCCCAGCACGAGTGACACAGAAGACGGTTGATTTCTGCATTTTCAACTGAGGTACCGGGTTCATCTCACTGGGGAGTGCCGGACAATCGGTGATGGTCAGCTGGTGCAGCCCGACTAACAAGAGCTGAAGCAGGGCGAGGCATCGCCTCACCTGGGAAGCACAAGGGGGAAGGGAATCCCTTTTCCTAGCCAAGGGAAACTGAGACACACAACACCTGGAAAATTGGGTAACTCCTACCCTAATACTGCACTTTACCAAGGGTCTTAGCAAATGGCATACCAGGAGATTATATCCCACACCTGGCCCGGAGGGTCCCATGCCCGCAGAGCCTCCCTCATTGCTAGCACAGCAGTCTGAGATCTAACTGCAAGGCGGCAGTGAGGCTGGGGGTGTGGCACCTGCCATTGCTGAGGCTTAAGTAGGTAAACAAAGCCACCTGGAAGCTCAAACTGGGTGGAGCCCACTTCAACTCAAAGAGGCCTGCCTGCCTCTGTAGACCCCACTTCTGGGGACAGGGTATAGCTAAACAAAAAACAGCAGAAACCTCTGCAGATGAAAATGACCCTGTCTGACAGCTTTGAAGAGACCAGTGGGTCTCCCAGCATGGAGGCTGAGATCTGAGAGTGGACAGACTGCATGCTCAAGTGGGTCCCTGACCCTTGAGTAACCTAACTGGGAGACATACCCGATAGGTGCAGACTGACACCTCACACCTCACATGGCTGGGCACACCTCTGAAACAAAGTTTCCAGAGCAAGAATCAGACAGCAACACTCGCTGTTCAGCAATACTCTATCTTCTGCAGCCTCCGCTGCTAATACCCAGGCAAACAGGGTCTGGAGTGGACCTCAAGCAAACTCCAACAGACCTGCAGCTGAGGGTCCTGACTGTTAGAAGG
>NW_012108375.1:279077-292728 GCF_000951045.1 Mandrillus leucophaeus
ACTAAATGGTCCATTTAAAAGATACAGACTGGCAAATTGGATAAAGAGTCAAGACCCATCAGTTTGCTGTATTCAGGAGACCCATCTCACATGCAGAGTCAAACATAGGCTCAAAATAAAGGGATGGAGGAAGATCTACCAAGCAAATGGAAAACAAAAAAAGCAGAGGTTGCAATACTAGTCTCTGATTAAACAGACTTTAAACCATCAAAGATCAGAAGAGACAAAGAAGGCCATTACATAATGGTAAAGGGATCAATTCAACAGGAAGTGCTAACTATCCTAAATATATATGCACCCAATATAGGAGCACCCAGATTCATAAAGCAAGTCCTTAGAGAATTACAAAGAGACTTAGACTCCCACTCCCATACAATAATAATGGGAGACTTCAACATCCCACTGTCAACATTAGACAGATCAACGAGACAGGAAGTTAACAAGGCTATCCAGGAATTGAACTCAACTCTGCACCAAGTCGACCTAATAGACATCCACAGAACTCTCCACCCCAAATCAACAGAATATACATTCTTCTCAGCACCACATCGCACCTGTCTCTTATACACATCTAGATGTGTATAAGAGACAGGTGCAGCACACCAACATGGCACATGTATACATATGTAACAAACCTGCACGTTGTGCACATGTACCCTAGAACTTAAAGTATAATAAAAATAAATACATACATAAATAAAGTAAAATAAAATTTAAAAAAAAGATAAATTGTTTAGTGAAAGAAGTAAGGTGCAAAGGAGTTTGGATTGTGTAGTAGCTTTGGTGTAAAACACAAGACTATACATACATATACTTCTATATACAAAGTAGGTTTCTGTAAGAAACTGGTAATATGGTTTCCTCTGGAGAACAGAACTGTAGAACTGGAATGTAGATAAGAGAGAGACTTTTCACTGTACACTCTTTTGTGCCTTCTGAATTCTGTGCCATGCAAATATGTTAAGAATTTTACCAAAAGTAAAAGTATGTCTATTCTATGACCCAGCAATTCCACCCCTTGGTATATACCCATGAGAAATGACTGCATATGTCCACCAACAGACATGTACAAGAATGGCTGTAACAACTTTTCTGATCATACTAAAAAACTGAAAAGCCCCTAAATGTCCATCCACAGGAGAATAGATATATAAATTGAAGTATATTTATTTAATGGAATACCATACAGTAATAAAAAAGAAAAAAATGATGACGCAACTGAACAGGAAAAGAATGTTGAGTTACAGAAGCCAAAACACAAGAGTAAATACTGGGTGGTTCTATTTATTTCAAGTTTAAAAACAGGCAAAACTTATAAATGGTGATAGAAGTCAGAATAGTGGTAACTATTCTGGCAAGAGTAGGCTAGAAGTGTGGGGCAGGAGGATATTGACTGGGAAGGGATAAGAGAAATTGTGGGATTGCTGGGAGTGTTCTGTGTCTTGAGCTGGTGGTGGTTGAATGGGAATATACCTATGTTAAAAAAGACTGAGCTGTACACTAAAGCTCACTAAATACAGTAAATGTATTTTGCTATATGTTATACTTCGATAAAGACATTTTTAAGGCATGAAAAGTACATCTTACCGATTTGAAAAAGTAGATAAAATACTATTAAAAAATTTACCTAAATATCAAGTGACTTCTCCCTTTACATTGATAAAAGTCAATGTGGCTGGGTGTGGTGACTCACACCTGTAATCCCAGCATTTTAGGAGGCTGAGGCAGGTGGATCACTTTAGGTTCAGAGTTTGAGACCAACGTGACCAACATGGTGAAATGCTGTCTCTACTAAAACTACAAAAAATTAGCCGGGCATGGTGGCAGGTACCTGCAATCCCAGCTACTTGGGAGGCTGAGGCAGGAGAATCGTTTGAACCCGGCAGGCCCAGGTTGCAGTGAGCCAAGATCACACCACCGCACTCAAGCAACAACAGCAAACCTCAAAAAAAAAAAAAAAAAAAAAAAAAGGTCAAGGCAACTTTCATACTAAGAACCAATAAGAAAAAACAATAGGGAAACTACTAGGGATTTCTTTAAAATAAAGAGAGAGAAAAGTAAAGCAACTATTGATTGTAACAATAAAATTCTGATTAAACCAATTATAAAAAACAAAAGAAAAGAATTACCTATCATGACCTTAAGTTTTCAAAGACTGTAACATAATGCTTCAGCCCACCAGGGGCTAAAAGCGTTCTTTCATAAATTCATTAAACAGCTTTTAGAAATGTAAGCGTATAAGAGAAAGCTTTGACTGACATTTTTTCAGGGGATGCCATAGTAACCAAGAGAGAATTCAGTTTGTTGAAAAGTGGCAGTTAGACTTGGAAGGGACAAGGGCAATGTGGAGTAATAGGGTTTATCTGGTCCAGAGAAGTAGAACAATCGTGATCTTTGTAGAGAAAAGGTCAGAAGAACCAGGTAGTCAGGAAGAAGAGAGAGACTCAAGAAAGAGACAAAGCTGTAGACACCCAGAATGTTTATAAGTGAACAAAAAAAGATATGTGAGACTATAAAATAAATTGCTTTAGGATACATCAGGAAAGCTCAAGAATGAGAGGAGGGAGGGGGATAGTTACCCAAAGTGAAAGCAACAGGTTCTGCTTTTTAGACTTTTCAGTTCAGGAAGATGCCAAAGGCAGGTATTGGGGTCAGCCCTCTAAACTGAAGGATTTCAACTTCTAGTTTATTAGGAGTTTTTTTTCCCCCTTAGTAAGTTACTTTCTCTGATTAAAAAGTAATTGAAGCTTATTGTAGAACATTTGGAAAATGAAGAAGAATTTTAAGGAGAAATAAAATCACTCAGAGATGAACACTGTAACATTTTGGAACAGTACAATTTATTGTTTCCTTCCTTCCTTCCTTTTTTTTTTTTTTTTTTTGGCAGAGTCTTGCTTTGTCACCCAGGCTGGAGTGCAGTGGCATGATCTCAGCTCACTGCAATCTCAACCTCCTGGGCTCAAGTGATCCTCCCACCTCAGCCTCCTGAGTAGCTGGGACCACAGGCATGCGCCACCACGCCTGGCTCATTTTTGTAGTTTTTGTAGAGTTGGGGTTTCATCATGTTGCCCAGGCTGGTATAGGGCAATTTCCAATAAACAGAGAGCAGCAAAACGTCAAGTCAGTCAAAGGCTCCCTTGCCTTGGGAACCCAAATATTTATTCTTGGAGATTCGTCATTTTATTTTATCACTGCATTTTTCTACTAGAAGTTCCATGAAGGCAGAACATTTTGTCTGTGTTGTTCATTGCTGTATCCCCAGTGACTAGCCCATAAGTGGCATTCCAGGAATGTTTGTTAAATTACCTTTTTTTTTTTTTCACATTTACTTAGGAAGATTAGCTGCTATTTTTTATTTTTTCCCTTCCATAATTAAAACATTTTAAATCATTTTCACCATCCATTTCATGACTTTTCTTACTTACCAGATCAATCTCATCATTAAGATAGATAGATAGTAGACCTATCTATTGAAGTTGGGAAAATGTCAAATGTAAACTAAAGCTTTGTGGTTTATATAAGTGTCCCCATTGTATTTCTTCTATGAGGCCTTTTCATGCACTATCCCTGAAAACTCACAAAAACAATTCCTTCCATTCTTTATGTTAATCTATTGCTCATATAATTTATCAAAAACAACTCAAGGCCTGATGTGGTGGCTCATGCCTGTAATCTCAGTGCTTTGGGAGGCTGAGGCAGGAGGATCATTTGAGGCCAGGTGTTTCCAAACCAGCCTGGGCAACATAGTCAGATCCTTATCTCTGCCAGATAAAAAACAAAGCAAATAAACAAAAAGCTTAGCTGGGCATGGTGGCATGCACCTGTAGTCCTAGCTACTGAGGGAGGATCTCTTGAGCCCACGAGTTCGAGGCTGCAGTGAGCTATGATTATACTTCTACAATCAATCTAGCCTGGGGACAGCATGAGATCCCATCTCTATTAAAAATAATAATAACCTGAAAATCAATTTAACATCTAGGGCATTAAAACTCATTTTTTAAAGGAAAAATAGGATTTCTTTTTAAAATTTATGTTGGGATACTATATTTTTTCTCTCCAAATCAGGAGTGAGACCTCTGGGCTCACTGCAGCCTCCACCTCCTGGGATCAAGCAATCATCCCACCTCAGCCTCCTGAGTAGCTGGGACTACAGACACATGTCACCACACCCAGCTAATTTTTTTTTTTTTTTTTTTTTTTTTAGATGGAATCTCACTCTGTCACCCAGGCTGGAGTGCAGTGGCGCAATCTCGGCTCATTGCAAGCTCTGCCTCCCAGGTTTACGCCATTCTCCTGCCTCAGCCCCCCGAGTAGCTGGGACTACAGGCGCGCACCACCACGCCCCACTAATTTTTTGTATTTTTAGTAGAGATGGGGTTTCACCGTGTTAGCCAGGATGGTCTCGATCTCCTGACCTCCTGATCCACCCATCTTGGTCTCCCAAAGTGCTGGGATTACAGGCATGAGTCACCGCGCCCGGCCAACACCCAGCTAATTTTTAAACTTTTTATAGAGACAGGCTCTCCCTGTGTTGCCTGGGCTGGTCTAAAACTCCTGGGCTCAAGGGATTCACCTCCCTTGGCCTCCCAAAGTTTTGGGATTACAGGTGTGAGCTACTGCATCCAGCCAGGACTTGCCTTTGAATAGTGAAACATGATCAAGGAGATTCCATGATATTTAGAAGTCTATGAAGGAAGTTAAGAATATTAAATATCTTGCAGTAAAAATTTTCAAGGAGAGCAGATGAAATTACTCAAGCTTGAAATAGAGCCAGAACTCTGCAGTCAACAGTTTCACTGCTAGAACTAAAATAGGACCCTTGAAATCCTTCAGAATCAGAGGTAGCCAGGATCCTTCAAACACCCCAAGCCAATAAGGCCTCAGGACACATAGTTATTTGTGGGGTGGGGGGTAACAAAAGAATCACACAACTAAGCAAAGAGGGGTTTTATTTGTTCACATAACTGGGAAGTCTGGAGGTAGACCTAAGCTAGGCATGGCTGGGTTCATATCAGGGTTCTCTCCCAACATCTACACGATCAAATCTCAGGAGAGACTGATTGGTACTGCTTGGAGCATCTACCTATTTGCTGGAGCAATAATACTAATCAGAGAATAAGTGATTTGAATTGGCAAGGCCTGGGCCACATGTCCATCCATATGAGTAGAAAGTGGGATCAGCCTCACTCAAAATAAGTGAGGTGGATTTTCCATGAGAAAGAGGGGTTCTGTCAGCCCCTGGAATGGGAAAGGGTATAGTGACAATGTCAAGCCCTGTGCCCCTGGAAAACAGCAAGGATCAGGACACCACCTCCCTCCAACTTTTTTGTTTTGTTTTGTTTTGAGACAGAGTCTTGCTCTGTTGCCCAGGCTGGAGTGCAGTGATGTGATCTCAGCTCACTGCAACCACCATCTCCCAGGTTCAAGGGATTCTCCTCCCTCAGCCTCCCAAGTAGCTAGGACTACAGGTGCGCACCATCACGCTGGCTAATTTCTGTATTTTTAGTAGAGATGGGATTTCACCATGTTGTCCAGGCTGGTTTCAAACTTCTGACCTCAAGTGATCCTCCTGCCTCTGCCTCCCAGAGTGCTGGGATTACAGGCATGAGCCACCACGCCCAGCCTCCCTCCAACCTTTGTGTTTCAGGAAATGGCTTACAGCAAAGAATTGCCCTTCCCCATATGACTTAGAGACTTGTGGTGACCCCCTTGTCTAACTGTGACAAATCCATATAGAGATCCTCTAATTTCCCATTCTTTGCCTCATAAATATTAGCGGACCTGTTTGTTTCCACAAGCCAATCTGGACAAAATGCCTGCTAACTGGGCTAAACTTTAGTCAGGCCTCTATCATTCTTCCAAGTCCCTGAACTTGGCCCACCCTTAAACATTAGAGCTAGGAACAAGCCCTCCTTAATGGCCCCTACTGAGACTAGCATACCCGGCAGGGGGAACTGTTCCCTGACGCACTGCAGGATAACCTGCTCATCCCGGTAGCCCTCACCTGCTTCCTTCCAGCCTGCTTTCCTCCTCCCTGTAAAAGAAAAGCCCTTTTCTGCCTGTCCTTGGAGATGCTTGCAGATTTTACAGTTGACCATCAGAGCATTCTCTCTATTATAATAGTCCTCTTCCTCTTACTGCAATAACCTTTTTGAGAAAAGTCTCACTTTACCTCTGTCCAGATGTGCTATTTGACCCTGGCCAGAGAAAACGATAGATGTCTACCACAACACACTATTATCCAGTTGGATGGGGCTTGAGGGGATGAAAATTAATGACACCCTCCCTCTCGCTCTCAGTTTTGAGTCAGTTGAGACATAGAAGCAGGGAATCTGGGAGTTCAAAATGTCAGCCTTAAAAAGGAAGGAAGTTCTGACACCATGCTACAACATGGATGAGCCTTGAAGACATCATGCTAAGTGAAATGAGCCAGTCACAAAAAGGGCAAACTCTGCATAGTTCCACTTCTAGGAGGTATCTAGAGTAGTGAAAATCATAGACACAGAAAATAGAATGGTGGTTGCCAAGGGCTGGATGGAGGAGAAAATGATGAATTGTTGATTAATGGATATGGAGTTTCAGTTTTGCAAGAGGAAAAAGTTTTGGAGATTGGTAGAGATTGGTTAATGCGACTATAATTAACACTACTGAATTGTACACTTAAAATGGTAAGATGATAAATTTTATGTCATCCATTTTTTTTAAACCACAATAAAAAATTATTTTAAAAGAAATTAGTTCACAGCTAATAAAGCTGGTTGGAGAATGTGGCATAGTCTGTGGCCAACTGGGCTTACTAATACTCACTTCCCTGAATTAAAATAAACCTTTTCAAACTTCAGTCCTTTTTGCAGGGCAGGGCTTACTCTAGGAAGTTTATCGCCTGGTAAGTCCTTAAGGTCCAGCCACTCAGAGAGAAAGAGGGGCTGAGTCACACATTTAGCAGTTCTTTCCCTCAATCTTGCTAAAGAAGGTGCTTTTTCCTGAGGAGAGAGTGAGACAAGGGAAGAAGCCCGAGCATCCCAAGCTGTCACTCGTGGGGAGCAGACAGAGAGCTGAAGGGATAAGCATTCACCTCTAACCAGTATGTAGAAAGAAAAGCAGGTGCCTGTAATCCCAGCACTTTGAGAGGTTCAGGCAGGTGGATCGCTCAAGCCTAGCAGTTTGAGACCAGCCTGGCCAACATGGGGAAACCCTGTCTCTACTGAAAATACAAAAATTAGCCAGGCATGGTGGTGCATGCCTCTAATCCCAGCTACTCCGGAGGCTGAGGCACCAGAATTGCTTGAACCTGGGAAGTGGAAGTTGCAGTGAGCCAAGATTGCGCCACTGCAATGCAGCCTGGGCAACAGAGCAAGATTCTGTCTCAAAGGAAAGAAAAAGAAAAGAGGAAGGAAGGAAGGAAGGAAGGAAGGAAGGAAGGAAGGAAGGAAGGAAGGAAGGAAGGAAGGAAGGAAGGCAGGCAGGCAGGCATGCAGGCACATTAGGGCTAGGTGCTCATGCCTGTGATCCCAGTGCTTTGGGAGGCCAAGGCAGGAGGACTTGAGGCCAGGAATCCCAGATCAGCCTGGACAACATAGTGAGAACTCATCTCTACCCAAACAAAACAAAACAAAATTAGCCAGGTGTGGTGGTGAGAGCCTGTAGTACTAGCTACTAGGGAGGCTGAGGCAGGAGGATGGCTTGAGCCCAGGAGGTCAAGGCTACAGTGAGCTACGATAGTGCCACTGCACTCTGGCCAGATGGGTGAAAGAGCAAGACCCTGTCTCTAAATAAATAAATAAAAAGAAAGAAGATATTAAAATATAAATTTGAAAGGAATTTTATTCACAGTATCACTAGGATAATAGGATGTAAAGTGATCTTTTTTCTAAATTAAACAAATATTGTTTTATTTCGTTTTTAAGCAAATTAAACAATTAAACAATTAAAATTGTTTAATTATTGTTATGCCTTTTAAACATATAATTTTGCTAACATTGGAAGTACCACATTTATAATAATTTGATACATATAATTTATTAAGTGGCTAAAAGGGAAAAATAAAGAGAATTATTAATGTACAGTTAATATTTTATAATTATGCTAATTATTTTCTGGCTTTTTCTCATGTAAGGTTCATTAATATCATCAGTGAAGCTGAACAGTTTCAAAATGCTTTTAATTGATATTAATGCCAAAACAAAAGGATAATTTTCCATCATAAACATTTATCTGATCAACATGTTTTCATTTGAAAAAGAAATACATTCCCCTCAAGCACAAAAACTGTAAGATCAGATACAAGTAGATTAGATATATTTGACTGGATGCACATTTTTTTAAAAATATGTAATTTAACTCACTATAGTGCTAAGGACCTCCCTAGAGATGATGGATGTGCTTCCAACATCTCTATGGAGAAGGTAGTGTAGATTTCATTTTGCTAGTTTATCAGATGAGAATAAAAGAAGCGTATTTGCTAAATTATGTGCTTCAGACCATACAACTAAGGAGTGAAATAGCTGAATATAAAGCTCCAGTCTCTTTTCTCTGTGCTTTTCAAAGAGCATGTGTTTAATTATATGCTTTTCTGCTGGGCACGAAAGCTCACACCTGTAATCCCAGCCCTTTGGGAGGCGGAGGCAGGCGCATCAGCTGAGGTCAGGGGTTTGAGATCAGCCTGGCCAACATGGTGAAACGCTGTAACTACTAAAAATACAAAAATTAGTTGAGCGTGGTGACATACCCCTGTAATCCCAGCTGCCTGGGAGGCTGAGACAGGAGGATGGCTTGAACCCAGGAGAGGGAGGTTGCAGTGAGCCGAGATCGCACCATTGCACTCCAGCCTGGGCAACAGAGTGAGACTCTGTCTCGAGAAAAAAAAAGAAAAGCTTTTCTCTCTCATTTAATGTAATGAAAGGTTATCTTTGAAGGTTGCAGTTATTCACAAACAGATTTTAAAGAGAAAAATTTACTCATATTGTGTGTAGATTATACTTCAATTAAAATTTTTTTTTCAATATAAAACAAAGTTGGAGAAAATTTTCTCTGTGAGAACTTCAGGCAAATGAATGAGTACATTCAGAGCAGGCTGCAGTATGACACTTTGGACAGCACAGGGTAAGAAGATACTTTGCATCTTTAAAAAAGGGGTCACATGGATACTGCTATGTCAAAATCGTATATCCTCTATCAGCCGAAAGCACATTTGGCTTGAATAATTTCTACATCCTCAGAGACATTCATTCTCTAAGGAATCAATCCATTTAGGAAATTATGTCCTAGAACTCGTACTAAAAAATGAAGAGGGCTTATCTATCACACTTGTTCTGAGAGGAAAATGGTGTGCTTTAGATAAAACATTACAGTGACCAAAATACCTCCCATCTGTCAACTTCATATTCCTCTCATTCAGTTTCACATCATGCACTTGGGTAGGACTCATAGGAGAAAAGCAGACAAGAACCTATTTTTACTGTTGTTGAAAGCATGCCAATTTGGCAAGGGTATGGAGCAGTGGGCACTCTCATGCACAGTAGGGGTATAAATTGGTTCAGTCTTTCTGGAAGGTAATTTGGCAATAGACAGGATGTCAAAATTTTAAATATGCATATCCTTTGGCCCAGAAATTAAATTTCTGGGAATTCATCCCAGTGAACAAATTAGACAAACATGCAAAGATATACATAAAAGGCCTTCATGAAGTATTGTTTCCAATAATGATAAATTGGAAATCACCTAAATCTCTATCACTAGGGGACTGATTAAATACATGATGGTAGATCTGTTCAGTGGAGTATTTTGCAGTGCATTACAACGATCATGTGGCCGGGCATGGTGGCTCAGGCCTGTAATCCCAGCACTTTGAGACGCTGAGGCAGGCAGATCACCTGAGGTCAGGAGTTCGAGACCAGTCTGGCCAACATGGAGAAACCCCGTCTCTACTAAAAATACAAAATTAGCCGGGCATGGTGGTGCATGCCTGTAATCCCAGCTACTCAGGAGGCTGAGGCAGGAGAATTGCTTGAATCCGGGAGGCGAAGGTTGTGGTGAGCCGAGGTCACGCCATTGCACTCCAGCCTGGGCAACAAGAGCAAAACTCTGTCTCAAAAAAACCAAACAAACCAAAACAAAACCATCATGTACACTTGTGTTTATTGCTAAGAAAAGGTTACAAAATAGCATCTGGATTGTGAGAAGTTTTCTACATGCATAGGAAGAAGCCTGGAAGGATACATAACACAACATGATCATCTCCGGGTTGCAGGGTTTCAAATGATTTTTACTTCCTTATTCCTTTTATATTTGTTAAAACTGTCCCATCAGCATGTCTATGCTATCCCTAGTTTAATCATAAAATATATGTCATAGTAGTCAGCTTGGGCTGCCATAACAAAATACCACAGATTGGGTGGCTTAAGCAACAGAAATGTATTTCTCCCATTCCTGGAGGCTGAAAAGTCCAAGCTCAAGTCCAATCAGCTGGTTTTGTTCTTGGTGAGGACCTTCTTCCTGGCTTGCAGATGGCCTCTTTTTCACTGTGTCCTTACATGTTAGAGACAGAGAGAGAGACAGAGAGAGAGAGAGAGAGAGAGAGCGCCTTGTATCTCTGCCTGTTCTGCTTTTTTTTTTTTTTAGACAGGGTCTCACTCTGTTGCCCAGGCTGGAGTACAGTGGCGCGATCGTAGCTCACCGCAACCTTCATCTCCTGGGTTCAAGTGAGCCTCCAGTTTCAGCCTCCTGAGTAGCTGCCACTATAGGCACACACCACGACACCAGGCTAAATTTTATTTTTTATAGAGACAGGATCTCACTTTGTGGCCCAGGCTGGTCTTGAACTCCTGGCCTCAAGTGATCCTCTCACCTTGGCCTCTGAAAGTGTTGGGATTACATGTGTGAGCTGCTGTACCCAGGCTCTGCCTTTTCTTCTTCTTCTTCTTCTTTTTTCTTTTTGTTTTTTTTTAAGATAGTCTTGCTCTGTTGCCCAGGCTGGAGTGCAGTGGTGTGATCTTGGCTCACTGCAACCTTCACGTCCTGGTTCAAGCAATTCTCCTGCCTCAGGCTCCCGAGTAGCTGGGACTACAGATGCCCACCACCACACTTGGCTAGTTTTTGTATTTTTTAAATAGAGGCAGAGTTGCACCATGTTGGCCAGGCAGGTCTCAAACTCCTGACCTCAAGTGATCTGCCCACCTTGGCCTCCCAAAGTGCTGGGATTACAGGTGTGAGCCACTGTGCCCGGCCACTCTACCTCTTCTTATAAGGGCATCAGTTCTATAGGATTAGGGCCTAACCCTTATGATGTCATTTAACCTTTATCACCTTCTCATAGGCTCTATGTCCAAATATAGTCACACTGGGCATTAAGTCTTGAACATATGAATTTTGTCGATGACATGTCTTCTGGCTTGAAAAACAACTAAGACGTGTGTTAGGCCCTTCTTCCATTGCTATAGGGAAATAGAACATGGTGACTCTCTGCTGTAATCGCAGGACTTTACAGGGCCAGGATTGCTTGAGGCCAGGCATTTGAGAACAACCTGGGCAACATAGCAAAAACCCATCTCTACAAAAAGTTTAAAAATTATCTGGGCATGGTGGCTCACAACTGGTAGCTCACACCTACCCAGATAGTCCCAGCTACTTGGGAGGCCAAAGCAAGAAGATTGCTTGAGCCCAGGAAATCAAGTCTGCAGTGAGCTATGATCAAGCCATTACACTCTAGCCTGGGTAGCAGAGTGAAGAGCTTGTCTCGAAAGAAAGAAAAGGAAAGAAAAGAAAGAGAAAGAGAGAAAGAGAAAGAAGAAAGAAAAAGAGAAGGAAAGAAAGAGAGAGAGAAAGAAAGAAAGAGAGGGAAGGAAGGAAGGAAGGAAGGAAGGAAGGAAGGAAAGAAGGGAAGGAGGGAGGGAGGGAAAGAGAAAGACCTGAGGCTGTACAATTTATAGAGAAAAGATATTGAATTGGCTCATAATTCTGCAGGCTGTACAGGAAGCATAGCAGCATCTGCTTCTTGAGAGGTCTCGGGAAGCTTCCAATCATGGTAGAAGACAAAGAGCAAGCAGGCACATGACATGGCGGGAATAGCAGTAAGCACAAGAGTAGGGGCCATGCCACACACTTTTAACCAACCAGATCTCAGAGCAAGAGATCATTTATCACCAAAGAGGATGGCCCAAGTCATTCATGAGATATCTGCCCCCATGATCCAAATACCTCCCACCAGGCCCCACCTCCAACATTGGGGGTTATCATTCAGCATGGGATTTGGTGGGAATATACATTCAAGCTACATCAACATGCCAACTTGAACAATTGTTTTTAGGAGAAAATATTTGCAAGTCATATATCTGATAAGAGATTAGCATCTAGAATATAGAAAGAACTCCTATAACACAACCACCAAAGAAACCAAACAATCCAATTTAAAAATTGGTGATTTAGGGTGGCTTCCAAGGTGGCCGAATAGGAGTAACTCTGGTCTACAGCTCCCAGCAAGATCAATACAGAAGACAGATGATTTCTGCATTTCCAACTGAGGTACCTGGTTCATTTCATTGGGACTGGTTGGATAGTGGGTGCAGCCCACGGAGGGTGAGCCGAAGCAGGGCGGGGCATCACCTCACCCAAGAAGTGCAAGGGGTCAGGGGATTTCCCTTTCCTAGCCAAGGGAAACCGTGAGTGACTGTGCCTGGAGGAATGGTATACTCCAGCCCAAATACTGTGCTTTTCCCATGGTCTTTGCAACTGGCAGTCCAGGAGATTCCCTCCTGTGCCTAGCTTGGTGGGTCCCATGCCCATGGAGCCTTGCTCACTGCTAGTGCAGCAGTCTGAGATCCACCTGGGACATTGGAGCTTGGTAGGGGGGTGGGGAGGTCTGCCATTGCTGAGGCTTGAGTAGGTGGTTCTATGCTCACAGTGTAAACAAAGTGGTGGGGAAGCTTGAACTGGGTGGAGCCACCACAGCTCAGCAAGGCCTACTGCCTGTCTAGATTCCACCTCTGGGGACAGGGCATATCTGAACAAAAGGCAGCAGACAGCTTCTGCAGACTTAAACAGCCCTGCCTGACAGCTCTGAAGAGGGCAGCGGTTCTCCCAGCACAACATTTGAGCTCTGATAACAGACAGCCTCCTCAAGTGGGTCCCTGACCCCCATATAGCCTGACTGGGAGACACCTCCTAGTAGGGGCTGACAGACACCTGATAGAGGCAGGGGCCCCTCTGGGATGAAGCTTCCAGAGGAAGGATCAGGCAGCAATATTTGCTGTTCTGCAGCCTCTGCTGGTGATACCCAGAAAACAGGGTCTGTAGTGGACCTCCAGCAAACTCCAACAGACCTGCAGCTGGGGGGCCTGTCTGTTAGAAGGAAAACTAAGAAACAGAAAGGAATAGCATCAACATCAACAAAAAAGACATCCACACCAAAACCCTTAGGTCAACATAGATAAAACTACAAAGACGGGGAGAAACCAGACTAGAAAGGCTGAAAATTCCAAAAACCAGAATCCTCTTCTCCTCCAAAGGAACACAACTCCTCGCCAGCAAGGGAACAAAACTCGACAGAGAATAACTTTGATTAGTCGACAGAAGTAGGCTTCTGAAGGTCAGTAATAACAAACTTCTCTGAGCTGAAGGAACGTGTTCTAACCCATCACAAGGAAGCTAAAAACCT
>NW_012108375.1:294493-297487 GCF_000951045.1 Mandrillus leucophaeus
GGTGATGAATGCACAACAATGTGAATGTGTTTAATGCGTGGAACTGTGTTTAAAAGTGCTTAAAGTGACAAATTTTATGTTATGTTATTATCTTATCTCAATTTACAAAAACAACTGTTAGGCTGGGCATGGTGGCTGTAATCCCAGCACTTTGGGAGGCCAAGGAAGGAGGATTACTTGAGTCCAGGAGTTCAAGACCAGCCTGGGCAACATGGCAAAACCCTGTCTCTAAAAAATACAAAAATTAGCCAGTTAGCTGGGTGTGGTGGCATGTGCCTGTAGTCCCAGCTACTCAGGAGGCAGGGAGGATCACTTGAGCCCAGGAGGCCAAGATTGCAGTGAGCTGAGATTGTGCCATTGCACGCAAGCCTGGGCGACAGAGTGAGACCCTGTTTCCATAAAAATAAAAATAAAATAAAAAACAATTGTTTTCTGTATAGAGGTATTTATTCATTTTGTTTTGTTTTGTTTTTAAGAGACAATCTGTCTCCCATGCTGATGTGCAGTGGCAGAATCATAGCTCACCATGCCCGGCTAATTTTTTTTTTTTTTTTTTTGAGAGACAGAGTCTTGCTGTCTTGCCCAGACTGGTCTCAAACTCCTGGGCTCAAGCAATCCTCTCACTTTAGCCTCCCAAAACACTGGGATTGTCAGAGGTGTTTGAACCAGAGCAACTCCATCTTGAAAAGGGGCTGGGTAAAATGAGGCTGAGACCCATTGGGCTGCATTTGCAGACAGTTAAGGCACTCTAAGCCACAGGATGAGATAGGAGGTTGGCACAAAATACAGGTCATAAAGACCTTGCTGATAAAACAAGTTGCAGTAAAGAATCTAGCCAAAACCCACCGAAACCAAGATGGTGATGAGAGTGGCCTCTGGTTGTTCTCACTGCTACACTCCTGCCAGCACCATGACAGTTTACAAATGCCATGGCAACATCAGGAAGATACCTATGTGGTCTAAAAGGGGAGGCATGAATAATCCACCCCTTGTTTAGCATATCATCAAAAAATAACCATAAAAATGGGCAACCAGCAGCCCTCAGGGCTGCTCTGTCTATGGAGTAGCTGTTCTTTATTCCTTTACTTTCCTAATAAACTTGCTTTCATTTTACTCTATGGACTGGCCCCAAATTCTTTCTTGTGTAAGATCTAAGAACCCTCTTTGGGGTCTGGATCGGAACCCCTTTCGATAACAGGATTACAGGCATGAGCCACCATGCCTGGCCCTATTTCTATTATGACTAAGGAAGGTCTAACTTGTCAGAAAACTATCTAAAGCCTTTAAAAGACAGAAAACTTAGATTCATTTCAATTTGTATTCTCTTGCCCCTGGTCTGGCCTACATTGGGAGGTATTAGTGGCATCAATCCAAATTTATAGGAATTAATTTCTATCCTCTCAGTTCCCTTCAATCCAATTAGGTTTATTTACATATGACCCTTATTTCTCCAGATTGCACCAGATCCTTATAGACATGGAGAGATTTATCTTCATCAGGTACTGGGCTAGAGGAGGGTCATTATTCCTGTGACTCTAGTCTGCACCACTCTCTCAGGCATGCTCAATAACTTCAGCTCATGGTCACAAAAGGAACATGTCCCCTTCTCTTCAATCTGATGGTAAGTTTCTGTCCTTTTTGGGTACTCTCTCCTCAGAGTTGGAGCAGCTTTCATCTCTCCTAATGGGAGAACTTTATTCTCAGTCCCCAAATCCCTTTTGCTGTTTGCAGTGACAAGGCAAAACTAAGGTGGACAGATGGTGCTGGGGTGAGCATGAAGTGGTACTGACAAGAGTGCCAGGTCACAACAGACCTGGGCAGGATGGGCTTCTGCCTGGGCTCCGTTAGACCCAGGCATCTCAGCAGCTGCCTGATTCTCTGTCTGACTCTGACAGCATCCAGAACTTAGAAGTCTGCCCTATATCATCATCCCTTCCACCACCATTAGAAAAATAAAACAACACGAAACGCTGTTCCAGTTCCTTTTCACTATTCAAAGCCTAATTCTGCTTAAACTTACTTTCAACTGGGCATGGTGGCTCACGCCTGTAATCCCAGCACTTCGAGAGGCCAAGATGGGAAGATTGCTGCAGCTCAGGAGTTCAGGATCAGTCTGGGAAACATGAGATGCTGTCTGTACAAAATTTAGAAGATAAAAAAAACCAGGTGTCATGGTGTTGTGGTCCATGCCTGTGGTCCCAACTGCTTGGGGGGCTGAGATGGGAGGATCACTTGGGACTGGGAGGTGGAGACTACAGTGAGCCAATTACACCACTGCACTCCAGCCTGTGCAACAGAGCAAGACCTGTTTCAAAAAAAAAAAAAAAAATTTCTGGAAAGAGAAAATGAGTGAGCTCATTATATGCAGTGGGCCTTCATGTTGTACTGGCCATATTTTTACTGATTAGCCCACTGCCACTGCCTATGGAGCTTAGGAGAACCTCATGCAAACAGGACTTCTGATTGCCTGCCCTTATCTCCTCCTTCCTTGGGTGAATGGGCATCTCAACAGTACTTTGATTCTCAAGGCTCATGGGACTTCAGTGGCAAAAGGGACTTTGAAAAAAGGGTCCAGTTCCTTCCAGTTTTGGATGAAGTTCAAGGATGTTAAGTGATCTGGCCAAGAATACAACCATTGCCTGTAGAAATCTCCACCATTAAGTCTAGGAATAATGAGGATTTCTCCCTTTTTGTAGTTGACTTTCAATCAGTGCCTTAGGTATTTTCATCAGGGGAGAAGTGAGGAGATAAAAGGAATCCCCGATTGGTCGTTCTTGGTAATTGTTCACAACTTGGATCTAAGTTTTTGTGGTGAAGGAAGTTGAATTCATGACTAAAATAAATAATTTTGGCCAGGCGTGGTGGCTCAAGCATGTAATCCCAGCACTTTGGGAGGCCCAGACGGGTGGATCACGAGGTCAGGAGATCGAGACCATCCTGGCTAACACGGTGAAACCCCATCTCTACTAAAAAATACAAAAAACTAGCCGGGCG
>NW_012108375.1:297817-303931 GCF_000951045.1 Mandrillus leucophaeus
GCGGGCGCCTGTAGTCCCAGCTACTCCGGAGGCTGAGGCAGGAGAATGGCGTAAACCCGGGAGGCGGAGCTTGCAGTGAGCCGAGATGGCGCCACTGCACTCCAGCCTGGGAGACAGAGCGAGACTCCGTCTAAAAAAAAAAGAGTAGACAGAATTTCGCATATACTGCAATTGCCTGCAGAGACAGAATCATTAAATACTATAGATAACATAGCAACACAGCTAGTTGAAAGTGAATTTGATTTCTGAAACTTCAGTCACAAAGTTAGGAATGTACCACACAAACACATGCGGAATATTTTCACACTCAGCTTTGGAAAACTGAGTTCTACTCGTTTTTGGAAAAGGCCATATGTTCCGTGGCTGGGTCACTCATGGTTAGTTGGAATAGATCGTTCTAGCAATCCTCCATGGCTTATGCAATGATTAGGAAGCAGGATGCTCTGTTGGTAGGTGCATGGAATTGGTGAGGTGGGAATGGCTTAAGTGCTGCCCATCAAGGTTGGACAGTAAGATGGACCTGGCTGCCAAGGACGACTCCAGAAGCCTCATCAACTGGGACAGGCAGAGCCACCCTTGAAGTGTCTAAATGACACACATTTCAATTCCAGAAATGGTAACCACTGGGTTTCCAATAAATTAGGCTGGGCACAGTAGTAGGAAAGTCAGATGGTACTTATCACTCAGGACTCAGGCTAAAGGGTGAAATATGAGGCGAGTGTTGGAGAGATAAGGCTGGGCTTAAGTCTGGCATAAGTTGGGTGTAGAGATCAATACAAAGCCCACTCCATCAGAGGCAGGGAGAGGGAAGAGAAGGTAACATATCCAGGGCTCCAGGGTTTGTCCCTGCAGACACTCTACCTAGTTAACAATGTGAATACTTGGGGACTAATTAGCCCCAGGGGTTATCATCAAGACACTAATAGTTGGAAGAAGTCATGTTTGTTCAGCACTCCTGGGTGCTTTTCATATCACACACAGAAACATACACACACACACACACACACACACACAGAGAGAGAGAGAGAGAGAGAGAGAGAAAGAGAGAGAGAAAGAGAGGAAAGAGCTTTATTGTGAGGAACTGGTTTCTGTGATTATGGCGGCAAGGTAGGCAAGTCTGATGTGTGCAGGGCAGGCCATCAGAACGGCAGGCTAGAAACTCTCAGGCAGAGGCAGACACTTCGGTCCACAGACATAATTTCTTTTTTCCTTAGGGAAACCTCAATTCTACTCTTACAGACTTTCAACGAACTGGATTTATCCTACCCAGATTATCCAGGATAATCCCCTTTCCTTAAAGTTAGCTGGCTGTAGATATTTATCACATCTGCAAAATACCTTCACAATAACATCTTTGGTTGTAACACAGTGTTTGGTTGAATGGCTAGGTACCATATAGCCTAGACAAGTTGACAAATAGAACTCTCAATCACATTATCATCGAGTATCAGTTAAGCATATGATTTCAGATTTGGAATCCAAACCTCAGAGAGGTAATGACTCTTGTCCTAGGAAACACACAGGGTTTATTTGCCTTGTACTTTGAAAATGGGAGAAAGACATAGCCAAAAATGTATTGCCTGTCCCAGAGATGTATAAATCTGAGAATAATCTGAAAATAGTGAGACTGAGTCCTCTGGTGAAGAACTCAGTGGGGCCAGTTGTGGAAACGAGGAAGGGCAGAGGTTAGGGGAGGGAGCATAACCTCATACAAAGATGACAGGCTTAGGAATCAGACACACCAGGGTTTGAATTTTAACTTTGCCACTTTGCAAATGCTGGGACCTTAGACAAATTGCTGAAGTGTTAAAAAAAATATCTTTATTGAGCAATGACTTACATGCAATATAATGCATTCGTTTAAGTGTATATGTCAATGTATTTTAACAACTTCATATGTTTGTGTAATTATACACATAATAAAGATACAAACAAGTTCCTTGTAGCCCTTCCCAGTCAATTCTTCCCCCTTATTAGCCCAAGGCAATCACTGGCTGCCTTCCATCACTATATATTGATTTATTCATTTTAAATTAATATTCTTCGGGCCCTTACTATGTGTCAGGCACAGTTCTGGATACTGGGATACAGCAGTGAATAAAACAGACAAAAATACCTGCCATTACGTACCAGGAAACGGAAAAGAAATGTATATAAGTGAAATATGTGGTAGGTCAAATGGTGATAAGTTTGATAACAAAAATAGTGGGAAGTGATTGGGGAGAATCAGACAGACGGTGGGGCACCTGTTGCTGTTTTGAATAGAATAGTTAGAGATCACCTCACTGGTGAGGTGCTATTTGAGCAAGGACCTCATGGAAGTTGGGGGTGTGAGCAATGTAATATTAGTGAAACAATGTTCCAGATAGAGAAAACAGCAGGTACAATAAACCCATGATGGGTGCTGCTGGAATGCTGGAAACCCTGCAAATAATCCAGTGTGGCTGGAGTGAAGAAACAGAGATGGAAAGAAGAAAAAGATAAGAGAGGCAAAGGGTCCAGATAGGACTAAAGCCTTATAGTCCACTGGAAAACTCTGACTTTTAATCCAAGCATAATAGGGAGTCATTGCGGCAATTTGAGAAGAATAGCGATATCATTTGACGTGTTTAAAAAGATCTCTCTGGCTGCTGTGTTGGGAATTGACTGTGGGGGCCAAGTGTAGAATTAACATAAAGTGCCTACTACATAATAAATTTTTAATAAATTTCAGTTATTTGGAGGCTGATAGAGTTTGAATATACATCCCTACCAAATCTCCTGTTAATTCAACATGAGATTATAATTCATAATCTCCAATGTTGGAGGTAGTGCATGGTGGGAGGTGTTTGGGTCACGGGAGCAGATTCCTCATGGCTTGGTGCTGTCTTTGTAATATTAATTTCTCACAAGAATTGGTTAAGTCTGTGGCATCTCCCTGCACCCCACTCTCTCTGTTGCTCCTGCTCCTGCCATGTGAGACGCCCGCTCCCTATTCTCCTTCTACTATGATTGTAAGCTTCTTGAGGCCTTCCCCAAAGCAGATGCTGGTGCTATGCTTCCCGTACATTCTGCAAAACTGTGAGCCAATTAAATCTCTTTTCTTTATAAATTACCCGGCCTCAGATATATCTTTATAGCAATGCAAGAATGGCCTAATACAGAAAATTGGTACAGAGGAGTGGATCATTACTATAAAGATACCTGAAAAATGAGGAAGCAGCTTTGGAACTCAGTCATGGGCACAGGTTGGAAGAGCTCAGGTGGAGAGCTCAGAAGAAGACAGGAAGATGAGGAAAAGTTTGGAACTTCTTTGAGACTGGCTAAATGGTTGTGACCAAAATGCTGATAGAGATATGGATAGTGAAGGCCAGGCTAACAAGGTCTCAGATGGAAATGAGGATCTTATTGGGAACTGGAGGAAAGGTCACCCTTGTTATGCCTTAGCAATGAACTTGGCTGTATTGTTCCATGCCCTTAAGATCTGTGGAAGTTTGAACTTGAAAGTGATGACCTAGCCTATATGGCAGAATAAATTTCTAAGCAGCAAAGCATTCAAGATATGGCCTGGTTGTTTCTAACAACCTATGCTCAGGTGCAGGAGCAAAGAAACGACTTAAACTTGGAATTTAAATAGGAAGCAGAGCATAAAAGCTTGGAAAATCTGCAGCCTAGCCATGTGGCAAAGAAAGAAAAAGCTTTTTTAGGAGAAGAATTCAAGTAGGCTGTGCAGCAAGCACTTACTAGAGATAGTTGCATAACTGAAAAGGAGCCAAGTGCTGCTAGGCAAGAGAATGGGGAAAAGGCCTCAAAGGCATTTGAAAGATTTCTGAGGCAGCCCCTCCCATCACAGGCCCTGAAACCTAGAGGACTGAATGGTTTGTGAGTCAGGCCCAGGGCCCTGCTGCCCTGTGCAGCCTCAGAACATTACTCCCACATTGCAGCTGTTCTGGCTCCAGCCTTGGCTCAAAGGGCCTCCGATAAAGGGCCTCCGATACAGCTTGAGCCACTGCTTCAGAGGGTGCAAGTCATAAACTTTGGCGACTTCCACTTGGTGGTAAGACTGCAGGTGCACAGAGTGCGAGAGTGAAGGAGACTTGGCAGCCTCCACCTAGATTTCTGAGGATGTAGAAAAAGCCTGGGTGCCCAGGTGGAAGCCTGCTGCATGGGTGGAGACCTCACAGAGAACCTCTAGTAGAGCAGTGTGGGGGGGAAAATGTGGGGTTGGAGGCTCCACACAGAATTGCCACTGGGGGACTGCTAATGGAACTGTGGGCAGGGGGCCACCATCCTCCAGATCCCAGAATGGTAGATCCACAGGAAGCTTGTACCCTGAACCTGGAAAAGCTGCAGACACTCAACTCCAACCTGTGAGATCAGCCACAGCAGTTGAATTGGGCAAAGCCACAGGGGTGGATCTGCCCAAAGCCTTGGGAGACCACTCCTTGCACCAGTGTGTCCTGGAGAGACAGGTAGTCAAAGGAGATTATTTTGAAACTTTAAGATTTATTGACTGCCCTACTGGGTTTCAGATTTGCATGGGGCCTGTAGCCTCTTTCTTTTGGCCAATTTTTCCCTTTTGGAATGGAAACGTTTACCCAATACCTATACTCCCATTGTATCCTGGAAGTAAATAACTTGTTTTTGATTTTACAGCTTCATAGGTGGAAGGGACTTGCCTTGTCTCAGATGAGACTTTTTAGACTTTGGACTTTTTAGTTAACACTGGAATGATTTAAGACCTTTGGAGACTGTTGGGAAGGCATGATTGTATTTTGCAATGTGAGAAGTAAATGAGATTTGAGGGGATAAAGATAGAATGATACAGTTGGAATATGTGTCCCTCTTAAATCTCATGTTGAATTGTAATCCCCAATGTTGGAGGAAAGACCTGTTGGGAGGTTATTAGATCATGGGAGTGGATTTCTCATGAATGGCTTAGCAGCATCCCCATGGTGCAGTCTTTGTGATAGTGAGTAAGCTCTCCCAAGATCTGGTCATTTAAAAGTGTGTGGCACCTTCCCCTGACTCTCTTTCTTGCTCCTGCTTTTACCATGTGATGCCCCTGCTCCCTCTTCAACTTCCACCATGAGTAAAAGCTTCCTGAGCTTCCCCAGAAGCTGAGCAGATGCTGGCACCACGCTTGTAAGCCTGCAGAACCATAAGCCAATTAAACTCCTTTTCTTTATAAATTACTCAGCCTCAGGTGTTTCTTTATAGCAATGGCAAGAATGGCCTAAGACAGTGGGTATTGATTCCTTAGTACAAATGAGGCTGTGTGACTTTCCTCTTGTTTCATTTGTTTGTGTATAGCTCAAATACAGATTCATTCATCACTTAACAAGTATTTATGGAGCATGACTATACTAGGTGCTGGAGAATATAAGCTGACTTATAAAATATATGACTGCTGCAAATTCATAGAAACAGGAAGTAGAATGATGGTTACCAGGGCCTGGAGGGAGGAGGGAAAGGGGATTGTTTGGTCAGTATACAGTTTCAGTTTTGCAAGATGAAAAAGTTCTATTAATCTACTGAGTAACTATGTGAATATACTTAGCACTACTGAACTACACACTAAAAAATTATTAAGATGGTCAATTTTGTTATGAGTTTTTACCACGATCAGAAACTTTTAAAAAGAGGCTGGGTGTGTGGCTTATGTCTGTAATCCCAGCACTCTCAGAGGCCAAGGCAGGAGGATCTTTTGAGCCCAGGAGTTCGAGAACAGCCTAGGCAGAGACTCTCTGTCTCTCAATCTCTCTCTCTCTTCTTTTTACCCTTTTTTTTTTTTGAGACGAAGTCTCACTCTGTCACCCAGACTGGAGTGCAATGGCATGATCTTGGCTTACTGCAACCTCCATCTCCCAGGTTCAAGGGATTCTCCAGCCTCAGCCTCCTGAGTAGCTGGGATTAAAGGGGCCCACCACCACGTCCAGCTAATTTTTGTGTTTTTTTTATTTTTAGTAGAGATGGGATTTTACCATGTTGGCCAGGCTGGTCTCAAACTCCTGACCTCAGGTGATCCGCCAGCCTCAACCTCCCAAAGTGCTGGGATTGCAGGCATGAGCCACCGTGCCTGGCCCTTTTTTACTTTTATTTTAGGATCGGGGTACATGTGTAGGTTCGTTATAT
>NW_012108375.1:304715-314305 GCF_000951045.1 Mandrillus leucophaeus
AGTATCTGCTGCCTAACTAGACCCTACCCACTTACAAGCAATATAACAAACAATAATGAAAAATCTGGCTTCTTTTATCCCCTAGGATGTGGAATCAACTATAATTTTAAAAATAATGCCAGTTTTTCCTTTAGTCTGACTAAAAATAGACATGTATATAGTACATATGGAAATAACTTATGTATGCATAAGTGTGTGTATATATATACACACACACATACACACCATAAGTGCACATATATACTTGTGTGTATATGTGTGTGTACATATGTGTACCTGCCTTATTAAACAGAAAGGCCTGGTTGCTTATCCAGCATACATGTAATAAGATGGAATTTGGGGTGACTTTCATTTCATCTTCATACTTTTCTGTGTTTGAACTTTTTAAATAATAAAAATGTGTTTATGGCCATAATACCTTGAGCATACCCAATCTTGTCTAAATAATAAAAATGTGACATTTTTCCTTAAGCAATAAAGCTATTTTAAAAATAAAAAATGCAATAGAACAAGAATACAGTTCTGCAGCACCAGTTGATAAGTGTGAAGTTCTTAGAACATCCCTGAAACATAGTCAGTGCTAGGTTGAACTGTTATTATTCTGCTGGTAACTATGTTGCAGGTCCTGCTGTGAGTACCTCACATGTACTGTCTCCCTTAATTTTTATGACAACCCTCTTTACAAATGTAGACACTGACACAGAGGATATTCTAAAGATCAGTTTTTAGGTAAGAAGACCCTATTTTGTGGACATTTTTTAACCCCTTTAACATAATGGCTATTCAAAAGGCCTTAGGGCCCTTATATAAAAAATAATTGCTGAAAATAGCCTCAACAGATACTATAAATATATAACTGCTTTATATGATTTAAAATAATGATCTATAAGTGCTCATAAGGTCACTGGAAGTATCAATTTAAAATAAATGAGTTAAATACATTCTAAGACATACAATTTATATAGTAAATTAAAATTTGTATCTGGCAGGCACAATGGCTCATGCCTGTAATCCCAGCACTTTGTAAGGCCAAGGCAGGATTGCTTGAGCTCAGGAGTTCAAGGCTGTGGTCAACTTTTACTTTGTCACTGTACTCCAGCCTGGGCAACAGAGCAAGACCCTGTCTCAGCCAGGAGTGGTGGCTGATGCCTGTAATCCCAGCACTTTCAGAGGCCAAGGTGGACGGATCACCTGAGGTCAGGAGTTCGAGACCAGCCTGGTCAACATGGTGAAACCCCATCTCCACTAAAAATACAAAAATTAGCCATGCGTGGTGGCAGGCCCCTGTAATCCTGGCTACACAGAAAGCTGAGACAGGAGAATCGCTTGAACCCAGGAGGTGGAGGTTGCAGTGAGCTGAGATCGTGCCATCGCATTCCAGCCTGCGAGACAAGAGCGAGACTTCGTCTCAAAACAAAACAAAGCAAAACAACAACAAAAAAACAAAACAAACAAAAAAACCCAGAGCAAGACCCTGTCTCTAAAAAAATAAAAATGAAAAAGAAAGACATAAAATTGGTACCTAAGACTTAGTAGCAAAATTATTACTAATAGTAACAGCTTGTCCTTGAATAGCAATTTATAGTTTACAAAGCACATTCAAATGCATTGAATCATTTTGCTTTCCACAACCACTGAGGGAACTAGCAAGGCAGAAATTAATATCCCTGCCGACAACTGCAGAAGCTGAATCATGTATGCGTGTATCAGTTAGAATGTCTTTGGCCACAGGCAACAAAAATCTATCTTAACTGGTTTAAACAATACAGAAAGATATTGGCTCACTTGTGTGAACCTTCAGAGGTGAGGTGGTCTTCAGGGCTGACATACCTAGCTGCGCTGACTGTTTCTCTGCAATTCTCTTGGCTCTACCCTTCATCAAGGGTTGGCTTAGTCTTCAGCCTTGTAGTTAAATGGCTGTTGCAATTCTGGGTCTCAAATCTGCACACAATAATGCCAGAGGAAGAGACTGTTTCTTTCTGTAGCTTTTTTGTGAAAACTAGGAAACTTTCCTCAAAAGTCCTTAGCAAACTTCTCCTCACCTATCACTGGTCTCGATTAATTCACATACCTATTCCTGAATCAATTATTGGCAAGAGGCATGAAATTATCCTTAGATGACTCAGGATACTTAATGAAAATAAAGGCTCTTGACCAGGCGAGGTGGCTCACGTCTATAATCCCAGCATTTTGGGAGGCCAAGGCGAGTGGATCACTTGAGGTCAGTAGTTTGAGATCAGCCTGGCCAACATGGTGAAGCCCCATCTCTACCAAAAAATACAAAAATTAGCTGGGCATGGTGGTGCCCACCTGCAGTTCCAGCTGCTCAGAAGACTGAGGCAGGAGAATAGCTTGAACCTGGGAGGCGGAGGTTGTAGTGAGCGGAGATTGTGCCACTGCACTCCAGCCTGGGTAACAGAGCGAGATTCTGTCTCAAAAAAAAAAAAAAAAAAAAAAATTTAAAAAAAAAAGAAAGAAAATTAAGGCTCTGTTAGGAAGGAGGAAAAAGGGAATGATAATGAATGGTAATGAATGCTGATTGAGCACTACAACGTGGGAAGGAGCAGTCAGAGTCTAACCCAACTCTTGAGACTAAGCCCAGGGATCTCCCTCTGCTCCAAGCACTGATGTCCAAAGCAAGGAAAGGTGGTTCAGAATAACCAAGATGGCAGGAGGCAGGCCACCTAACTTCTATGCTTCTTGTATAATGACTTCAATTATTTTAGATTTTCAGCAGATCAGGATGCTCATTTTTGGGTTTTATGGGGGGCATCCAAGGGGTGATCTTTAGAAACAACTCTATGTGGGAATCTCATATGCCTGGATTTTGCATGATAGAAGTTAGATGGATTTCTGGTTAAAAAAAAAATGTGCTTCGAAAGACACGTTCTGACAAATCACTCAGAAGCATTTTTAAAGAAATGATTAAAGAAATCAATAAAAAAAAAAGCTTAAAGAAATCTTTAACATACTGACTTTTTTGTTTTGTTTTGTTTTGTTTTTGGATGAAGTATTGCTGTGTTGCCCAGGCTGGAGTGTGGTGGTGCAATTTAGACTCACTGCAACCTCTGCCTTCTAGGTTCCAGCTATTCTGGTGCTCAGCCTCGAATAGCTGGGATTACAGGCACCCACTACCACACGTGGCTAAGTTTTGGACTTTTAGTAGACATGGGGAACTCCTGACCTCAAGTGTTCTGCCAGCTTTGGCCTCCCAAAACTGCTGGGATTACAGGCCTGAGCCACTGCACCAGGCCTTGCATTGGGTTTTTAAATAAAAACATTTATTGTAGTTGTAGTTTCAGTTCCCTGTATATCTCTTCTGAATCCTATTCTCCTTTCTCCCTCATCAGAGGAAGCCTTGAATTTATTATCCATTTTCATGTGGATGTTTTTATACTAGCATGTATAGCTCCACCAAAGATACATCATTATTTTGAATATATACACATTACATATATATTTTTTAAACTTATATAAAGGGTAATCTGAATGAACCCTTCTGCAATGGCATTGTAACACTGCTCTTGAGTTGTATCTACATTGACACATGGAGCTCTAGTTCCCTCATCCTAATTACAATGCAGCCCCCATTGTTCAAATAAACATTATCCACACTTCTGCTGATAGATGCTTTGGTGGTTTTCAATGCTTTGCCATTGTAAACAAAGCTACTGTGAACATTGTAGTAGATACCTCATGGTGTCCATGTAGAAGTTTGTTTGGCGGTCCATATCTTGGAGTGAAACTACTGGGCGTACTCATCTTCAGCCTTAGTAGCTAGATTGCTGCCAGTCACATGGGTGTGAAGCAGAATCACATTGCTGGTTTCAGAAATATTATAATTTCTTTTATCTCTTTTTATTTCCTTTTCCTATGCATTTGAAACTCTCTAGTCTGTTGAGCTTATCCCATTTTAGTGTATTGAAATTTTTTTTTTCTTTCTTTTATCATTGAAAATCATAGTGGCTATAATGAATCTCTTCATCTTGGTATGTTAGCCTGTTTTTTAAAAAGTTTATTATGTTTTGGACATAAAGAAAAGACAAGATAAAAGGAAATAAATACATATATACAGATACTGGTCATTTTCTCTCCAATTTGTTATTTGAGACAAGGTAATTTTTTTCTTGGTAATTTCTTGCTGATTTGAGAGTATATAATAGAATTTATGCATTTCATATGGGGAAGGGAAGGCATCCCCTTTTCTTCTCATTGTAGAAACCCCAGGATCATAATATTTAAGAACAGCATTGATAACCAATTAGTGTAATTAGTATTTGGCAACCCTGTTTAGTAGAATCCTTGGACTTGCACCTGGAGTGCAGAGATGGCACTACTGAATGATGCCACTTTTGCATCTTAAAGTGCTACTCTATTTTTATAGAATGTCTACCCGTGAGATTCAGCTGCACTTGGATATGCTTACAGCAAGCTCCCTGAAGAATTTCTCTGTGTTTAGGGATAGAAGCTACATCAGTAAATCAAAATTTGCCCCTATTGACCTAGGAAATACAAAGATAACACAATAAACAAACGTGATCGTATTTCCATTTCGGTTGAGGACTAGAGGAACATTTAATCCCAAGCAGAGAGAGAGAGCGGCAGGAGGAAATAAAATGCATACTGACTGAGTTTGTACTGTTTTCTCTTGCGATTTGCTTTGTAAAATCCAGATGGGAAAGGAATAGGCATTTCTTTCTTTTGCTTTCCCCGGTGTTATCTTTTAAGTGTCTTAGCATCAAAAGAAACGCTTAGTTTGAAAGTATATTTTCTTTGCTTAAGAATGTGGTGTGAGAATGTGTATAAAAGGATGGAGGAAGACAGTGAGAATTGTGAAAACAAATATTCAAGATAAAAATGATAAAAATCATGATAAAAATGATTATTTCCAAGATTTAAGCCAGAACCAATTCACTGGGGAGAGTTACTTATATTGTATGGTTTCTAGAGGGTTGAGCCAAACAATTTGTCCTTCTGTGGTTTTTGTTTTGTCTTTTTGTTTTTGAGACAGGATCTCACTCACTCGCTAAGCCTGGAGAGCAGTGGTGCCATCATTGCTCACTGCAGCCTCTACCTCCCAGGCTCAAGTGGCTGGGACTACAGGCATGCACCACTATGCCCTGCTAATTTTTGTATATTATGCAGAGACAGGGGTTTCAGCATGTTGCCCGGGCTGGTCTCAAACTCCTGAGCTCAAGCGATTGGCCCACTTCAGCCTATGAAAGTGCTGGGATTACAGGCGTGAGTCGCCAAGCCCTGCCTGTCCTTTTGATTATTGATTGGGCTGTTTAGAAATGTTAGAAACTGTTGTCAAGTCTGTCAAACAGCTCCTATTACTTCTTCCTTTAGGAACTCAAGATAACAGCCAGATTTTTCTGACAGGCACAATAAAGGTCAACTTTGGTAATGTTGCATTAAAACATGACTACGAAAGTTTTTATACATACGAGGTAATAAGGTAGTTTTAAGGAGTTTTCTTTGAATTGATGCCTTTTATTTTATTTTATTTTTTTGAGGCAGGGTCTCACTGTCATTGCTCAGGCTGGAGTGCAGTGGTACAATCTTGCCTTATTGCAGCCTTGACCTCCAAAGCCCAGGTGATCCTCCCAACTCAGCCTCCCAAGTAGCTGGGATTACAGGCATGTGCCGCCACACTTGGCTAATTATCGTATTTTTAGTAGAGCCGAGGTTTCACCATATTGCCTAGGCTGGTCTTGAACTCCTGGGCAGAAGTGATCTACCTGCCTCAGCCTCCCAAAGAGCTAGGATTACAGGTGTGAGCTGCCACACCTGGCCATGAACTCATACCTTTTATTATTCATGGTTAACAAGTCCTGAAAATCCTTTGGAGGAGGTTAGACAGTCTCTTAGAGTACCTTTGAAAAGTAAAACTTCTAGTCACCTTGAATTACAAAACAATTGTTTGCTAATCAAGCGGAGCCCTGAAACTGGACACCTTCTTCTCTTGAATATTAGTACCCCTCTTAGATTCCAGCAATTGCCCTTGTTCAAGCCAGCACTTGCCAGCAATCAAGTTCTTGGCTCTCTGTCTTAACACTTCTTCCCTCTCAGTGTTCACCTTCTGATAGACACATCTGCACTTCAGCCACCACACCAACCTGTCATTGCCATCTCAAATATCATAAAACCTCAATGTTCCTTAAGTGGCTCTTCTGTCTCACCCTCTTCTGGCTACTAGCACTGCATCTGCCACCAGATCATTGACTTTAACCTGGGAAAGAGTCACTGGGTTCAGGATGAGAGAAAGTGTATCCTGGGCACATGATCCACTTTCTAATGTAATGACTTCATTTCTATTATCCCAGAGGAATGCAGCAGGCGTTCTGACATTTTGTCTACTGGCACCAGAGAAAACAGTGTGTCGCTGTACTAATGCTCCAGCTGAATTCTGATAGGGTATTAAGAAACTTACTGGCCGGGCGCGGTGGCTCAAGCCTGTAATCCCAGCACTTTGGGAGGCCGAGACGGGTGGATCACGAGGTCAGGAGATCGAGACCATCCTGGCTAACACGGTGAAACCCCGTCTCTACTAAGAAATACAAAAAACTAGCCGGGCGAGGTGGCGGGTGCCTGTAGTCCCAGCTACTCGGGAGGCTGAGGCCGGAGAATGGCGTGAACCCAGGAGGCGGAGCTTGCAGTGAGCTGAGATCTGGCCACTGCACTCCAGCCTGGGCTACAGAGCGAGACTCCGTCTCAGAAAAAAAAAAAAAAAAGAAACTTACTAGGTAGAGAGAGGAATTAATCAGGTTTTTGTATGCCTTAACACAAATACGCACCACCCTTATAAAACAAGTTCACTTTAACTGGCTTTTCCCCTACCTCCCCAATAACTTGAACTTCAGAAGATAAAAGTCAACTGGATAGCAGTTTGGCTTTCCTGGAACAAGTTCATAATTATACTTATAATTTGGTCAATGAGTTTTGAAAGATGCCAAATCTTCCGTAGAGCTCTTCTGGATTCTGCAGACATTCATTCATTCATTCATTCATTCATTCATTCATTCATTCATTCATTTTTTGAGACAAGGCTTCACTCTGTCACCCAGGCTGGAGCGCAGAGGTGCAATTACTCACAGCTCACTGCAGGCTTGACTTCCCAGGCTCAAAGTATCCTCCCACCTTAGCCTCCTGAGTAGCTGGAACCACAGGTGTATGCCACCACAGCAGGCTAATTTTAAAAAGTTTTTTGCAGGGAAGGGGTCTCACTATGTTGCCCAGGCTGGTCTCAAACTCCTGGGCTCAAGCCATCCCCTCACCTCAGCCTCCCAATTTGCTGGGATTACAGACTTGAGCCACCATTCCCCCACTTTTTTTTTTTTTTTTTTAAAGAGACAATGTCTCACTCTGTCACCCAGGCTGGAGTGCAGTGGTACAATCATAGCTCATTACAGCCTCTGATTCCTGGGATCAAGCTATCCCCCTGCCGCAGCCTTCTGAAGAGCTAGGACTATAGGAATGTACCACCATGCCTAGCTTGCACAGCCATTTGAAAAAGGCATTTACTCTTCCTGCAATATTTATCTTAGAAAAAAATTAAAAGGCATTTACTTGTAGAAGTGGTTGTATATAGTCTACTCTTACCCTAATCCTTCCAAACCTCTCATTTAGCCTGCAGGCATTAGGACACTGACTGTAATTTAAAAGTAGGGTGTTTCACAGAAAAGCCTCCAATCCCTCATTCCCAAATTAAAAAGCACCTAGATTTGTTGTCCATGGCCTCACTAACTATGTTTTTTGCCTCAGACTTCTGTTGTGTTCCTGCTGGGATTTGGAGAGATTTGCCCAGAATCTTCAATGTATTTAATTGGACTTTGGGGAGAAAGGAAGGGTGGGCAGGAGAGGAAGAGATGCTTCACATGCCTGGGTAGACCATGGGATGTAGCTTATCTACTAAAAAATTAGTGACATGAAAATAACGAAACAGGAGGATGGAGCTCTGTGAATTTACAGTTTCTTAAGCTATTATTTCCTTGCCTTCTTCTAAGGTGGAATTAGGAAGGCAAATGCAATGTTAGGACACCTTCCCAAATGACTTCAGAAAAGCTTCCCTATCAGGACCCCCCAGTGGAGGAAATATACTGGGGTCTATAAGGGCTTGATAGATGAAGTGTGAGAAATTGTTCTCCTGCCACCTGATCTCAGTTGGAAATTCACTGGCTATCTCGCTGACTGAATAAAACAGAGGATAATAGCCTCTGGCTGAAGATTTTATAATTGAAGCTGAGACAGAGTGGGCCATGTGCATGTTTAGAACAGTGATTGCATTGTGAATTACAACAGAAGTCCCACTTGTCAGTCACACAAATGTTGAAGACCATAGAAAGGCATCTGATTTGGAACAGGGAGGACAAAATGGATCTTTCGGTTTTCCCCACTTTGCCCCAAATACAAAGGGACTGATGACTGCTTTGTTCCGGAATAAAGTCTTACATTCCTTTTAAGACCTATCCATCCAATCATTAAAAGAGAAAGAAAATTCCTGTCTGGAATCACTGCTATACATTCTCTCATCAAATGTATTATCTCATCAAAAATTTAGATAATTACATGAATAAGTAAAATACAAGAAAATAGAATATGTAGGTCTGATAGACAAAAACAGGGATTTCTGAGAAGCAGATGATTATTTAAAGAAACAGAAGGAAACGGAGTGTAAGTTTAAAGTCCAGCCCCAGTCTTTGTTTGAACCTTGGAGCCCCGGGGTTTCTTTAGTCTTTCATTGATATGTTTAATCAGTTTCTATCCCTACATAAAGAAGTCATAGATAATAGGCAGTAAGAGGTTGAAGTGCTAGGGTGCTTTTCTTTCGGCTCTTACTGGTGGTAATGGAAATTATTAACACTGATGGGGCCGTGCACAGTGGCTCACACCAGTAATCCCAGCACTTTGGGAGGCTGAGGTGGGAGAATCTCTTGAGCCCAGGAATTCCAGATCAGCCTGGGCAACATGGGAAGATGTCATCTCAAAAAAAGTTGCTGGGAACAGAAAGTAAGAAATCTTGACTAATTCTGGACCATCTCTAAACAACTCAGTGATTATTTTAACAATCTGTTTTCTAGATTTATAGGATGTACCAATGCCTCTTGGCTATCTAATAAGTATCAGCTCAAAAGGGGTCCCATATCATTCTTCTAATGGCTATCAATTTACAACCACTTGCACAAAAACGGCAAAAGTGAACATTTTCATCTCTTGTTTATAAGCCCTTTAACCACCAGCTCTAAGAAACTCCTGGATATACCAGATACAGAACACCATTTAGTCCCACTCCTGAAATGCTGAAGAGAAAAGCAATCATTTTGTTAAAAATAGAAGCCTGTGGGCCGGGCGCGGTGGCTCACGCCTGTAATCCCAGCACTTTGGGAGGCCGAGGCAGGCGGATTACGAGGTCAGGAGAGCGAGACCATCCTGGCTAACACGATGAAACCCCGTCTCTACTAAAAATACAAAAAAAATAGCCGGGCGGCTGTAGGCCCAGCTACTCGGGAGGCTGAGGCAGGAGAATGGCGTGAACCCAGGAGGCGGAGCTTGCAGTGAGCGGAGATCGCGCCACTGCATTTCAGCCTGGG
>NW_012108375.1:314385-370584 GCF_000951045.1 Mandrillus leucophaeus
AAAAAAAAACAAAGAACAAAGAACAAAAACCAAAAAAGATAGAAGCCTGTGGTGGCAGGTGGCGTGGTAACTATGTAAAATTTTGTGGCACAACAGTCAAATTGTATAGTGGAGTCAATCAATCAGGGTTGAGGGGAAGACACAGAAAAGCTTTGGATACATGCTTTTCTATTATAGTTTATCCCAATAAATTATGAACTTCTTTGCCTTCTCTACTCCACTGTGAGCAGCTCCGGTTCTGGGGTGGCTTTTTGTATCCTCATTGCCAAGCACAGTGCTTGACACATAACGGGCAGGTTAGAGTCTTTGAAATGAATTCAAAAACAAACATCTGAAAGCATATTTTTAAAGACAGTTCTTAATTTGTTCTGATTAAAGCTAAGGACTCTATCCGTAGAAAAATGCATGTATCCATGCACATGAACATATCTCATATAATTTCAGGGCAATCATGGGACATCTGCTTGCTCTGCCCTTTTCATAGACCCCCCAAGAAAACCAGAGATTCCAGATTAACAAATTCCTAGGTTTCAATACATAATCATAGGGAGAAGCTGAGAAAGCTTTAGAAATGTTCTCCATTGCCAATTTTTTTTTTTTTCCAAAAAACATGTTTCTTTCATCTACCTCATGCAGAAACTCAGCACACTAAGGAAAAGGACTCTCATGTAGAAATCTGCCCCCCGCAGGTGTAGAAATAACTTATCCGTATAGTTTAGGTTTATTTACAAATTAGGCATTTTGCAGTTATCATAGAAAAAGGCATCTTTGTAACAAAAGATAATTTTAAAGAAGGTATATTTATTTAACACAAATTTATGAACTATTCATTAGCAATCCAGGACTGTGGAGGACAGGGGACAGAAACAAGCCTCGAAGAGATCACAATATGCTGGAGTGCATGCATGACACCCTGGGTATCTGAATCAGATGTTTGCCTCTCTGTGTGTGATGAAGACAGTAGTGAGTGGAATGGACAGAAAGTAAATGTAAATTCTGTAAGGGAAGAAAATGAACTTTTACTCATTCTATAACAGTCTTTTGCTTTATTATGGTCATATACAACTGTTAGTCTCCCATCCTCAGTTCCCAGATACCCACCAGAAAACTGGTAATTAACCTCTGGATAAACTTTCAGTGATTACAGATGAGGAGCGAGGCAACCTTAAGCCATAAACAATATTCCTGCAGTATGGGGGAGCCACAATCATCTGAATGCCAGTTTTCAGAGCCAGCCGGTGAACGTTTCATCTGAGGGATGTTTTCCCGACGATCATCTTATCATTATCACATCTTAAAAGCTGGAGAAGCCCTCAAAGCTGATTTGGCACAAATGTCAACTCAAGGGAGGAATGCCCTCTGTAACACTCCTGGCAGCTACAGGCTTTTCACAGCAGCAGAATGTATTTTTAGCCAACAAAAATTATTAGAAACAGCTTCCTCATGCTGAACTAAATCCTCCTCATATTTTCCAACCATTTCTCTAATGGAATTTAATTGTTTCCATTTGATTTCTGAAGCAGTACAGAATTAGCCTATTCTCTCTCCCATTTCCTTCAAGAATTTGAAAACAATTATCATCTGTATTTCTGAATTATCTCCAGACTGAACTTTCCTAATTCTTTTTTATATTTCTTTTGAGAAGTATTTTCAAATTTATCATCTTGTTCCTGCCCTGCAAACACTGTAATACTTGGCCGAAGTCTGCTTAAAATGTGATACCTAGAAAGGAACACAATATTCTAACAGTGATTGATCTTACACTGGAGTTCAGGGGGATTATTCTTTTGATCTGGGCACATACTTCTATCAACACACTCTTAAAAAGCCTTAGTTCTCACCTCCCGTCCCCCTCCCCAGGTGTGCTGTCCTATGAGCTGACATCGGAATTTGGCCAAATCAAACTGCCAACTCTTTTTTCCTGAATACTATCAAGTCAGTCTTCCCCTTCTTTTACCTGGGTAATGGAATGTGTCTAATTTCATTTTGAGCTTGTCTCCACATTGAAATAATTTTAAATATTATTATTTTTTTTTACTTTTGAGACAGAGTTTCACTTTGTTGCCCAGGCTGGAGTGAAGTGGCACAATGTCAGCTCACTGCAACCTCCAACTCCTGGGTTCAAGCGATTCTTCTGCCTCAGCCTCCCGAGTAGCTGGGACTACAGACATGCACCACAACACCTGGATAATTTTTGTATTTTTTAGTAGAGATGGGGTTTTGCCATGTTGGCCAAGCTGGTCTTGAACTCCTGACCTCAGGTGATCCACCCACCTTGGCCTCCCAAAGTGCTGGGATTACAGGCGTGAGCCACCTCGCCCGGCCAAAATAGTTTTAAATATTAATAACATCATCATACTTAATAATTCCAGCCCTATTATCTGTAAATTTGATACTTTTATTTTTTTTTCATTTTTAGCCAAATGACTTGAAATTACCCCCAGTTTAACATTAATCATTATGCACTATCTCAGACTGTTTCAATAGCTAGGAATCCATCTGGATAACTATTATCCAGTCACATTCTCCATCTTAGCCACAAAGATATCAACAGCAATGTGTGTCTTGCTGGACTCAATGAACGAACTATTTCTAGCCAGTTTCTCTCATAACAAATGCTAGAGACATTTTATCATGGGAGTACAATTGAGGCGAGCCTCTGGGGTCTATGAAGTATGCAGCTAGTACAGGTTCCAGCTCATGTGAGCCGAACAAGGGAGCCTATTTCCTGTTCACCCCTTCCCCTTGTATGTACATCATGGACTAGATGTGTTGAACCTGTATTTTCCCGGGAAAGGGAACTACAAGGTGAATTCAACCAAATAAAAACTCAAGAATCACTCATGGTGTGGTGTGGGGGTGTGTGCATGGTTGTGCACATTACCTCAATTTTTCAAATTTTGTTTTGTTACAGACTTATAGCATTATTGTTTGTTGAAAAAGGCTATTTTGGTCTAATATTTACATCTTGTAACCTTTACCTTTTGCCTTGATACAGTTGATACTAGATAATCACTTAGGTGGATCTGCTTCCAGTAGGAAATTTCTCTATTAAAGGTGACTCAAAAATTAAACTTTTTGGATGTTGACTGTTTTTCAAAGAACTGAAGGTGTATCTGTCTTTTCTTTTCTTGTATTTTACTTTTTTTTAAGACAGGGTCTCTGTCACCCAGGCTGGAGTGCAGTGACGTGATTATGGCTCATGGCTGCCTTGACCTTCTTGGGCTCAAGCAATCCTCCCACCTCAGCCTTCCAACTAGCTGGGACTACAGGCATGTGCCACCATCCCTAGCTAATTTTTTTAGTTTTTGTAGAGACAGGGTCTATGTTGCTCAGCCTGGTCTCAAACTCTTGAGCGCAAAGGATCCTCCTGCCTCAACCTTCCAAAGTGTTAGGATTACAGGTGTGAGCCCCCACATTCGTTGCTTTCTTGCTTTTATTCTCACCACACATTTATAAGAGAAGGCATGTTCAATTTCAATGGGCTATCCAATTTCAGATGGGAGACATCTAACTGTAATGTGTTGATTTGAGGGAAGCAGCTTTGGTCACTGTATCTATTCAAATAAAATGGATTTTCTCTTTTAACATTCTTTGGGTGTTCAGTTAACTATGTTTAAACCCTATTTGAGGACTCGGTATTCGTTATGGACTGAATGTTTGTGCCCCATTCCCTACATTGAAGCCCTAACAGCCAATGTGATGGGGTTAGGGGGTGGGGCCTTTGTGGGGGGTGACTGGGTTTAGATAAAGGCATGAGGATGGAACTCTCATGATGGGATTCCTGCTCTTGTAAAACAAAGACACTCTAGGGCTTGCTCCCTGCCACTGCTGCCTGCAGAAGTTTCTGAACCTTTCTGTTCCACATCCGCCTCCTCTCTTCCCATGGCTCTCTACAGAGCCATTTGTAACATGTCGACCTGACACTTTTGGGGATGTGGTCAGTAAAAGAGGAAGAGGGGCCTCACCACGAACCAAATTTACCAGCATGTGGATTGTGGGACTTCCCAGCTTCCAGAACTGTAAGAAATGTCGGCTTTTGAAGCCACCCAATCTATATTTTGTTATAGCAACCTGAAGTAAGATGGTATTTTAATGTAAATTTTAATGCAATTTCCTTGGCGCATGGAAAGTTCCACCTGTGTATGATAGAAAATGAATAAATGGTAAATGCAAACAAACTGGCCTAGTGGGGAGGCAGGAGCTCCACAGACCTCTAATTCATACATAAAGGCTAAAGGTAAAATGGTAAAGTAGAAAGGTGAGTCACTGCCTATTACTTAAGGTATTTACAAGTACAATGATCATATCAGTAATTTTTCTTTGAAGAGCTATTTCTTCAATTTTGGTGTCTTCCACAATGCAATTTTCATCCGAAGAGCTACAGATATCCACCTCTCACCTCATTAGCTTTAGAAAGGCAAGACCTTGGCATAAGTAGCTCAGGTGATAACTCTTCAAGGCAATTTTTAGTTGTTTAGGTAACATGCAACATTTATACTAGAGGGGGACAAAGTCTATATCACGTGGCATAACGTCAAGACATTTCTCTTCTCTGCAGCATCGTAAAACTAAACCTTTAGGATCATGCCTACTATCCATTAGCATAAGATGTTTAATATTTTATCCTTCACAACACAACAGTGCCTGTAAAAAAAAAACAGAAAAACCAAAAGAGGCCTAAATCCCTTGGATCAATTACCTGGAGAGACCTTATTATATGTGGCTCAGTCCATAAATCTAAAGTGTATATTTGTCTAATTACAATTTCCATAGTTATCCACCATTTCAAGTATGTCAGTGATATTCTCTGCTCTGAGCTGGAAAAAAAGAACAACTAGACGGATGGCCACATTAAAAAAAACAAAGTAAGTTCTTTCTTTTGAATCACACTAGAGAATTTTTAAAAGTAAGTCCTTTCTTTTGAATTATGCTTGAGAATTTTTTGAGTATTAATTTTTCTGAGACTTAATCTGGCTCTGTTGTCCAGGCTGGAGTACAATGGCATGATCTTAGCTCGCTACAACCTCTGCCTCCCGGGTTCAAGCTATTTTCCTGCCTCAGCCTCCCGAGTAGCTGGGACTACAGGCACCAGACGTCATACCCAGCTTTTTGTATTTTTGTGGAGACGGGGTTTCACCATGTTGGCCAGGCTGGTCTTGAACTTCTGACCTCAGGTGATCCGCCTGCCTTGGCCTCCCAAGGTGCTGGGATTATAGGTGTGAGCCACCGCGCCCGGGCTGAGTTTTAATTTTGTGACTGTTCTTTGGTAGCTTTTAAATATTAGAGGTAGGCCCTAAATAAAAAGAACACTATGGTGCTTTTGCTCTCATGTATTTCGGTTTTAATGTTAAAGTATGAAAGAAATATGAATTCATTCTTATGGGTAATAATATAACTTTGTGTGCAGCCTTTCCACACCAATTTAGTTTTTCTGTGTGAAATAAGATTTCAAATGGTAAAGTTGCTGTTAAGGAGACACACTGGAAAAAGCTGAAGAGTTTTTTTTGTCTGAAACTGGAAAACAGAAAAGTCTTGGGGGGGGGGCGGGGAAGACGTGAGCAAACTACTATAGGCTGCAAAGACCACAAAAACTGTTTTGGGGACTAGACGGGGGTGACACTGAGTGAGTGTGGGGAAGAGAAGGGCTGGGCAAATTATCTCAGAATAGAGGGTAGCAGGATTTCAGGTGGATGTTTAAGGTATTTGCTTGGCAGATATAATCTAGGAATCTCCTAGCTCTTGCATTTCCTGCTGTCTGTAATTTTGTTATGTAGTATAATAATTTTTTATTTAGCACAAAGTTCACTTGGACTAGAGAATCGAAAGGTGCTAATTTTGTCTCTGGCTAGCAAAGTCATACCTGAGGTATGCACTGGAAAACAACTGGAGGACCTAGGCAGGGTACATTCAAAGTTTTCTTTTTTTTTTTTAATTTTATTATCCTGTCTTGGTTTCCTTTATTGAATAGATTCCTACAGGAAAAATACTGTGCGTTTACTGTCTGCTGCAGAATTGGAATTTAGACTCACGATAAAGAGAGTTAAAGATAGATCCAAAGGTTCACTTAAAATAAAAATCACCTGACGGAATAGGCTACTGAAGAGTCTCTTCCCTGTGGTTAAGTTTCATCATACACATAAGGCTTTGGAGCAGCTGTCCTAAAATGCTTCTGTCCAAAACCCATTCCTGTTCTGGAGGTTCTGAACCCTTTATGTTCCACATCCACCTCCTCTCTCTTCCCATGGCTCTCTACAGAGCCATTTGTGACATGTCTACCTGACACTTTTGGGGATGTAGTAAGCAAAAGAGGCAAAGTCCCTAACACTTACCAGAAACACGAAAAGAGAAAAATGTGCTTGGACTTGCTTTAGTATTCTAATTGGCACACATGCCAAAAGACTAATGATCTTGTATGCTGAAGTGGAAATGAGCCTCTCATACAAGCTACGAAATCCTCTAATACAAGATACAAAAACTTATACATTAGACCAGTCTAATTGAAACATAAGTTTTTGATACTCTTGACTGCACTTCAGACGGAAAAGACAAAACTCAAATGGAGGAACGTAATTTAAGTATGGCAGAAAGTTGGGAATCACGCGGCCTGATATACAAAAAATGCATCACTGAGGCATATTCCCCTGGCCTTGAGGTATGCAGGCAAAGGAGAGGTCACACCTTCTTGGGAGACAAAGGATCAAAGTTGACACAGAGCTCCAAGAAAATATTTACCAGAAGAATGTGATGATTCATTTATCAGTCCAGAAATCCCAAGTACAAAACTTCAAGATACAAGAAAGATCAAATTATATCATGTATATGATTCAATTTTAAAATTCTTAGCCCTCTTATATCATATTATCTAGATTATAATAGTAAAAAATCAAGTTACATTCATATGAAACTTTCATAAAAAGAAATCAAATCCAGTTTTATGAAATTTTATAGTACAATTACTTTCGAGTGGGTCTTTTCTTAGGTCACAGTATTTATAATTCCATTTACATCTTTATAATTTTTAAAATTAGAAAACAAAAGGATGTCAATAGAAATCTAAATTTTCACTTGTAAAACTCCCTTCAGTTTCCAGGCCAGTAACACACAGTGATGTTGACTTGTTCTCCAGACATGGACGGCTACCAAGGATCCCCAGTTCACGAAGCATGCAGGCCTCGACTCATTAGGAACGCTTTTTGGTTTGGCTCACGTTTCAAGAAATTGTGGAGCATGTCCATGCCGTCCAGAGATCCCCCAGGTTTCAGGATTAGGTTTCTGTATTTCATTCCAACCTAATAAAACAAAACATCATACCTAATAATTCATGGTTATAGCAATTTTCCAAATCTCTAGATGTAAAAGAGGAAAGGGTAGGGGTGAAGGAAAAAGGACTTCAGCCTTACTCTGTCTAGATGTTTTCTCTTGCTCACAAACAGCTCTGTAGTATTTATTTATTTTGGTAGCTAAGAGATTTGGAGCTTAAAACTTCAGGTCTTCTACACTGTCCTTTATTATGGTCTTGTCTCCTTAGATTCTAGGCAGTGAGCTGACAACATGAACAAACAAACAAAATATAGCCAAATGGAATATACGGCAGGTTCCTATTTGCTGTGCCATCTCTTGTAAATTCAAAAGGGTTAGAAAGCAAGTGTTCAAGAAGGCTACAAACAACCTTCTGGCTACCCAGAAACAGGAGCATGGCTACTGTCACATGGTTTCTGCTGCTTTTATGATGGGCTCATTCAAAACAACAACAGAACCCTCCTCCTTATGGATGAGAGAAGGAGGGCCGCACATGCCCCGCAGGGGAGGGCCAGACGTTTTGGTGGGTGCGATGCTGGGAATGAGGACCTTTAGAAAGCTTTCTTTGGGGATGGAGGTCTGGAATTTTAAAACATCACAGTTCCTCTACTTTTATTTACATAAACACAGGAGCAGATAGAGTGAAAGAAAATAGTTGTTATGCAGTATCAGCATTGTTCAATATTTTCACTTCCCTTTCAGTGTCCTTTTAAGGAAGCAAGGCAAGACAATTCAATGAAGCACAATTCCAAATAGACACATAACAAACAATTCACAGAGCAACACTTACATTTATATCCATTATATCACTTGATCAACAGGACTTAGTACAAGAAGAGCTAGAGAATTTCCAGCTCTGTCTTATAACAAGATTTTGATTGGTACAACCATCAGAGGTAAATTTAGTCAAACTGTTAAGGAAAATAAAACATGGATGAAATCTACCAAGTTAGACACAAAACGATTTATGTCCTAGGGCCATAAGAATACAAACTTTTGGGGTTACATTTGGCTGTAAATAGAAATCATTTGCAGCTTATTAATCATCTACAGGCTAACATGTAACTTCACAGTCTGGACTCTAATCAGGAGTAAATAACTAGTCAAAGTTACCTTCTCAGAAACTCTAGGGCTGCACTGTCCAACAGAAACATAATATGAAGCACATATGTAACTTTAAACTTTCTACTAACCACATTTTTTTAAGTTAAAGAAACAAATAGGTAAAATTAATGTTACTATTTTACTTAAACCACTATATCCACAATAGTATCATTTCAACATGTGTCAATATCCACATTATGGAGACTTGTTGCTGTTGTTGTAAGGGCTCAAAATCCAGGGTGTTTTCTACACTTACGGTGCATCTCAATTCAGTTCTTCAGTTGTACTTAACCTCATTTCAAGTGCTCAACAGCCACACGTGGCTACCACACTGGACAGGTCTAGTGCCCAGAGCATAAAATAGTCTTTAGGGGGGCTTGTTACACAGTGTTCTAGTTTGATATTAAAAAGGTACACAGCAGTCTTGTTGCCTTATTTCCAAGTTTTAAAGCCATTTTCTTAGGAGAAGGCGTTCAGTCACTGATACCGAACTTCCCAAAACTGATGACCAGGGCTTGAAGCTGGATTCAATTAGCTCCCTTCCCTTTCCGCCCCCGGGCCCTGGCCCCTGCCCCTGCCTCTGCCTCTGCCTCTTCTTTTCTTTCTTTTTTTTTTTTTTTTTGAGACAGAGTCTCATTCTGTTGTCCAGGCTGGAGTGCAGTGGCATAGTTTCGGGTTACTGCAACATCTGCCTCCCAGGGTCAAGCGATTCTTATGCCTCAGCCTCCCGAGTAACTGAGATTACAGGAGTGCACCACCATACCCGGCTAATTTTTTTGTATTTTTAGTAAATATGGGGTTTTGCGATGTTGGCCAGGCTGGTCTCTAACTTCTGGCCTCAAGTGACCTGCCTGCCTCGGCCTCCCGAAGTGCTGGGATTATAGGTGTGAGCCACTGCGCCCAGCCTTCAATCAGCTTTTGGGAAAACAAACAGACAAACAAACAAAAACACGTCATGTCTTGCCTGTTCTGCAGCAATTCATTACTGCTACAGCAGCAATCTCGAATCTAAAATGTGAGTGATGGCTGTGCTTGTCATGGCCGTTAACTGAGCTAAGAAGGAGCATATCATGGCTTGTGAGCCCAACCACGATTTACCTCCCTTCCCTTCCTTTCTTTGCTCACCACGCCTAAATCTGACTAGTGTTAACTGAGTGGCTGGAGCTAGAAAGACTGTGCGCCCTGGGTAGAGCAGCACAGGAAGAACGCAGACAATGGGAGTTAAATTTTTCTGCAGAATTACAAAAATATTTTAAACATTTTATTATGAAAAACTTAAAATACATACTAATAGTAGAGACAACAGTATAATGAGCTCTCATGAACCTATCACCCAATCTCAATCATCAGTATTTCATCTGCAGAAATTCTTCAAGCTCAAGATCTATGTATCATGTGTCTTTCATTTCTTAAAAAGACATATGCATTTGACAAGTATAGAAACATTAAGGAAAATCGAAACGAAAGTTTTAAAAAATCACTCCAAATGTGAACATCTGACAAAGTATTTTCATTTTGTGCAGAGAACTGTAATTTTAGGTAGTAAAGGAGGCATTTGAGGAGTTCCATGGTGTTGTAAAGAGACAGCTCATGAATGGTAAAATCATTTCAGAGCAGGGCACTGTTTTGTCTCACAGTATGTGGCTCAGTACAGCTCAAATCTTCCTCTGCCTATGGCTCCAAACAAGTTGATTCAATTTCCTGAATTACAGAGCAATGGTCTTTTAATAGTTTCATTTCCTTTGCAATGAAGTTTTGAGAAGAGTTTAAGAGTCATTTTGGTAACAGGATCTTCCTTTACTTAAGAAAAAAAACAGTTAAGTGAATTTGTGTGTTTTGGGGGGTACCAGGCTCTTTGTGTGAGAGAACATGGTCTGGGAGACATATGCCACAGGTGGAGGGAGTCTTTGCCCTGAGTTGTTCTGTTAATACTTTGTTTATAAAGAAACTGTAACTGTAAGGAAATCAAGAAGAGAAGCTCTAAGACAACTGCTAAAATTTTTCATGTTAGAAACATCCTTCAGGAAGATCTGCATACAGTAAAAACCAGAGCTTTCCTATGAAGGAAAACCAGTGTCATCCACCTCTGTGGCTTTTTTAATCCTAGAAGATTAGCATGTATCTTTTGGCAACTATGCAAGTCTTCTCTAACAGTGATGATTTCTGAAGCAAGATCAGGAACTCCAGAGTCAGGCCCAGGTTTGAATCTTGGCTCAATCTTTAGCTATGTGACCTGGGGCCTTGATTTCCTCATCTGTCAAATGGGAATATGCCTATCTCACTCAGTTTCTGGGCAGTTAGAGGAGGCGATTTCAGTATTCTGTTTGCTCCCTGGCATAATATCTGGCATATAGCAGTAATCAATAAACCTCTCCTCCTCCCATCTCCTTTTCTCCTTCCCTCTCCTCTCTTTCCTTTCCCACTGCCCCAGCTCAGTTATGTATATACAGTTCAGGGAAACAAATGCATTCCTGGTGTGGCATTTCCTCAAAATTAGTTCTGTCACCTAATAAAGCTAAAGAAAGGCATAAGGAACTTCATTTCCACTATTAATAAGAAATAGAATGCATAATTCAGTAGAAATATTAAGTGGGAGAGATAAGGCACTCAGGCACTCATTTTATCCAATAACATGCACCCTTTCAGGTAATATCTTAATAGCAATAATAATTACCTAAATGAAGGATGTCCATCATTTATCAGCAATGAGAATATGTAAATGGGAAACAGATGGGGTCTCCTGTTATCTTGGGCATCTCTGCAGCAGCACATGCAGGCTCTCACTAACTTTCCACCCCTCCTCCATCCTTCCCAGCATGGATGACTCTGGGGAGTGCAGTCAGAGCTGTCTCCTTCCTACACTGAGTGACAGTCATCAGGGCAGAGAGTGACCAGCCAAGGACGGGTGATGACGATCAGGCACCTGACAAGTTCACCAGCCTGCTTTAAAGCTGGACTTTGAACCTTCTCCTTCCATAGCCCGTAACTCCCTCCCAAGAGCACACCGTTTGTTTTCTGTGAGGGTGGGGAGATCTTGAATGGACAAAAATTAAAAAAGGAACTGCTTTGACAACAACAAAGGAGGGAGAGAACAAAACTGGTGCTGATAGAGAGAGAGACAAGAATAGTAGTAGGAATTGCTGTCTGATTAGAAGAGGCCTTCTGGAAACCTTACTGATTGGTGAGGATAGAAAGGTAAACCTTTACAGGGAGGGAGCAGATCCAAAGGAAAAACACCCTGGGTAGGAGTATGTATGGGGGGTAGGGAAGTGGAAGCGGATGGGGAAAACCATCAGTCAGGTCCAAAGAGGCACAAATATGTAAAACAGTAATTAAATTAAAATAAATAGTTGTGAAGCAGAGAAGGGAACCCAATGCTGAATAAAATAGTTCCTTTTACAAGAGTCTTCTGATCTATCAGAGAAGATAAAGAAATAGACAACTAACCAGGCAGATTATTGGGATGCTAAGAGCAAACAAAGAAGGGCTGTAAGAGCACAAAGGAAGAAAAACTGCTTCCAGCTGCTTGGGATTCAAGATTTAGAAGGCCTGGCCTTGTAAATATTCAAGAAGTAGGTTGGAAATCAATTCGAATTCCTTCCTTTGTCCCTCAAGTCAGGCAAAACCTGAGGCTACTAGAAAAGGTTCAGTTATAAGAAAAATCAGCTGTTGGGTGGTACATCAGGAGAGCTGAGACAGAGAAAAGAATTAAAGCCATTTGTAAAAACCTTCTGGAGAGGACATTCTCTTTTCATATTCTCTTTTAGCAACACGTTACAGGAAGAATTGGGCCTAGGATTCTGTTTCAAGCACTGGGATCCTTAGCTTTGTATTATAGATTCTCTATCAAGTGATTCTTTGTCATGTTTAACCAAGACTCTTCATGTTTCTGTGGCTATTATTGTATGTAAGATGTAGCTCCTTCTTTATGGCATTACAGACTGAAATAGTTACATTTACTCTCTTGACTTGCTCAGTATTTCTTTCAGAAGTGATACTTGTTCGTATTTCTCCTCCTCTGATGGAAGAAACAAAGCTTAGCAATTTCTCCAAATGCAAAAGAGGAGGAAGATAATAGTAGCTTAACAATATAATTGCCTTTGAATTCACAATGTCTATTACCTCTTAGAAAATTTTCCCACAGTGAAGTTGCCTTATAAAAAGAAATGGCCTTAGTTAAAATGCCCCCATTCTTTCAACCTATGATTAGCTGCTGGATTCTGAATTCACATTTGGTGACCTTAAAGACCTTCGAGAGAGCTTCCTGGAAAAGCGTTAATCCCAAGCAGTTCCACTCCATAATTATTTAAGAGAACAGTCAGAAGAGTGAAAAGTATGTCTGACAATGAGACAACTTCATGTTCACTGAGAAAAAAGTACTTTAGGTAATATATAACAAAGCAATTAAACAGTTAAGATGTGATGTCTATTTACTATGAAGAATAACATTTTAAAAACTATAGATAAAACCAGAGGTAGCAAAGTTTTAGGCTATTATAGGTAAGCACTCAGTTATTATACTTTGATAGAGGCCCTCAAAACAGAATGAAAACTACACCCTAACATATTCTACTGCTACTTTCTATAGTTCTGCTTGCCAAGATCTGAAATGGCCCCCAGAGCAGATCCTGGAGTTTGCAGGATGGCAGCAGGTTACAGAGAGAAGGCCTGGACACAGTCCTCTCTATTGCATAACCAATAACGTCAACAATATGTGGTTTCTCAGCTCCCAGCCTCTCTAGTGCCTGGGGACTAACAATAGCAGGCACTGATGCTTTGAAGGGCCATCCCGCTATCTTCTCAAAGTGACCCACACACACATTAGGCAGGGTGAGACAACAAAGGCTGCAGGATATATTTTGATTGCTCTGATTCCCATGACTTCAGATCAATGAAGTATTCCTTTATACCATTAAAAATTAATATTTTTATCCTGTCTATGTGTCTGAAGCAACCACTCACTGACATGTGAAACTAAAGCAAATGCACAGAGTCTCGAACGACTCCAGGTAATGCCATCTTTCTCAGTGTTGGCTAATAACACTCTGTGGTTATGGCACAAAATAAGTAATGTATGGTGTACTGGTCTGAAGAAGCATTTTTCTGTTTCTTTTTTTAACTTTTAAGTTCAGGGGTATGAGTGCAGGTTTGTTACACAGGTAAACTTGTGTCATGGGGGTTTGTTGTACAGGTTATTTCATTATCCAGGTATTAAAGCTAGTACCAATTAGTTATTTTTCCTGATCTTCTCCTTCCTCCCATCCTTCACCCTCCAAAAGGCCACAGTGTGTGCTATTCTCCTCTACGTGTCTATGTGTTCACATCATTTAGCTCCCACTTGTAAGTGAGAACATGCGGTATGCGGTTTTTGATTCCTGTGTTAGTTTGCTAAGGGTAATGGCCTCCAGCTCCATCCATGTCCCTACAGAGGACATGATCTTGTTCTTTTTTTTTTTTTTTTAGATGGAGTTTCGCTGTTGTTGTGCAGGCTGGAGTGCAATGGTGCAATCTCGGCTCACTGCAACCTCTACCTTCTGGCTTCAGATCTTGTTCTTTTTCATGGCTGCAAGGTATTCCGTGATGTATATTGCTTTTGTGGGGGGAGTTCTTCTTCCTCTTTTCTTTTTAAAACAAATATTTGCTCTAAAATAACACTCGCCTTACAAAATACAAGTACTCAGTTACTAAAAATTAATGCTTTGGGATAACAAAAGAATTTCTTCTTGTCTTCATCACACATAGCTATAATAACGATCTGTTTTTTGTAGACTAGGATTGTTGTCCCAAAGCATTAATTTTTAATAACTGGGTAGCTGTGTTTTGTAAGGCAAGTGTTATTTTAGAGCAAATATTTGTGTCTTTTTTTTTTAAAGAACACCCCCCCCCCAACAAAAAACCCCAAATAGTACATTGTATGAGGGAATAAAATGGCTGCTTAAGAACCATCTTCCAGTATCTGCAAAGGGTGTGAAGGTGAGGGCCAAGGGATTCTTCTTGGTTTTTGGAGCCAGGTCCATTCTTGCTGTGACAGCAGAGGAGCAGGAAGTGCCATGATACTCAGAGCATTTGAAAGGAAAGGAAAAAGTGTAAAGGAAGGAATTAACACCAGCCTTATGGCTTAAGACATCTAATAACACACAGCACTGCTGAATCCAGAATTTTAGTAACACGGAAAATTGTTTTTCACATCACAAGTTTTAACTCCAAGTTGTTGGGATGATGCTTTCTCTAAGTTCAACTCAACACCTTTGTCTAAATAAGAGTAGTATGGCTGTCTGCCAAACTGTGAAGCTTGAGAATAAGAGGAAGTACAGAGAAGCATAATGGCAGGAACTGCTTCTATTACACTTGCAAGTTCCTTGGAACCACAGGGATCAGTAATCTGGCTGCTACCTTGACAACCGGAAGAGAAAAGGTAATGATAGAGGGTTCTGGGTATGTGGTCACATGAGGGCAAGCACAGAGGAGGTGATGGCGAAGGCCTAGCTGGGAGAGGCAGTGTACACTTAACACCAGGAATCCTCACCAATGACTGCCAGTAAGATGTCATAACTGTACCTTTACCTAGTTAGAATTTTTCTCTTTGAAACATTGTTTCTGGCTTCTAAAACAATCTATGTATATGTAAAAATAGTGAAAAGCTCCAGGAAAGTACAGAAAAAATTAATAATTACTCATAAACTATCCCCAAAGATAATCATCAACATTTTGATGTGTTTTTCTTTTTTTTTAAACACACTTTAAAATCAACATTGTATTCTATGGTATAAAATATTTTATAATATGATGTTTTTTCACTTGGTAATAGTTACATTAAATAATCCGGACATAATAAAAGCTTACTGAAGCCCTTCTTCCATGCCCAAGACCACTTTTTTTTTGTCTTTTGTTTTTCTTTAAAAACTAGCCTATTTTTCATTTTTTACTTTTATTTTTTGATTTTTAATTTTTATTTGTTTTAGGGGACAGTTCTCCAAAAGAGAAGAGAAAAGGTAATGGGAGAAGGGACTAGGTATGTGGTCACATAGTGGCAGCCCCGAGGAGGTGATGGGGAAGGCTTAGTCCACTCCTCCAAGTCCACTTGTATGTTCAAAGGATGGAAAGATCACTTCTGGTTTTTGATAATCTCAAAGACTTCTTGAACATGTGGTCACATGAGTGAGACCTTTAAGAGTGCTGGAATTTTTGAGATGTACACATGAAGGAGGCATATATTTTAGGTTAACAAAAAAGAACCAATACATTTGTGAAGGTGGAGAGACCTAAGGGAACACATAAACTTGTCAACACACAGGGAGTACTGGGAAGTAACAAAGGGTTTGATTGTCGTGCTGAGGGCTGTGAAGAGAGAGAGGAATAACAAGAAGCAGGAAGTAAAGAAGAAGGACGAGGGCCTTTGGAGTTGGTAACTGGGTCATCAGTGGTAACTATGGAGGAAGGGTAACTTTCCAACTCTGTTGGTGGGGGCAAAAGCAAGGAAAGAGAGGTTTGCAAAGATTTCTTATACCAAGAAATTAGGCTATGAAAAGAACAGAGCAGTAGCACTGACTGGGCTTATCAGAGTCAGTAGCAAGTTTTTTTTCCAAGACAGCAAACCAGGAACTCTTGGAGCTAGACACATCTCCTCTGAGACAGGAGAAAATAAGACAAGTATTGAAGTACAGAGAAAGAAAGATGAAGGTACTCATTCTCAATGATTTTTTTCTTGAGACAGGGTCTCACTCTGTCATTCAGGCTGGAGTGCAGTGGCATGATCTCGGCTTACTGCAGCTTCCATCCCTCCTGAGCTCAAGCAATTCTCCCATCTTAGCCTCCAGAGTAACTGGGGCTATAGGCTTCTACCACCACACCTGGCTAATTTTGTTTATTTTTTTGTAGAGTCGAGGTCTTGCTATATCGAATAAGTTGGTCTCAAATTCCTGGACTCGAGTGATCCTCCCACCTCAGCCTCCCAAAGTTCTGGGATTACAGGTGTGAGCCACTGTAGCCAGCTTCAATGATCTTAATTTTCTTAATAAAGAGGAGAGATCATCTGCTGACAGAGGAGAGAGGTGGTAGGGACTTGGAGGGAAATCAATAAGGGGAATGGACTTGGACCACAGAGAGCACTGGGGTCCAGTTCAGTCTAGAGAGCATGACTTTGCAGTTGGGCAGGTCAGTGGAGTCATACAATCTTCCCCAGAACACTGAGTCCTAAGGGCACCATCTCTATGGTGGAGGCATTAAGGGATGGGTCCTGGTTGAAGGTCATGCAGGAGTAGGTATGTCTGTGAGAACAATAGTCAGTAGTTGACCTTTGTAAATGGGTTGGCCAGGTAATGGCAAAAGAATTGCAAGGACTTAACAGATTGGGTGGGGTGGGATGGGAGATGAAATGCTTCAAAATAATGAAGTATGGGTACCTTAGAGGTGTTATTTCAGGAGGAAGATGGGGAGGGAATGGTGATCTAAATCACATCAATGTATTTCAATACATATGTGTAAGGTACTATGCAATCTAGAAAAAACATTTGGAGAACAAATCAATTGGTTGAAATAAGCACAGAGAGCCTCCTTTTGATAATTTGTTCTTCTAATTTCTGAATCAAACAATTTAAAAACATACACTGGAAAATGCATCAGCCTTGGAAATAATCTGACGGATGATACTTCAGTGAGAATGGAGATTGGGGGCTGTAAATCAGGAAGATTTGTCTGGCAGCTACCTGGCAGTCAATTCACTGCACAAGGAAAGTAATGGCTCAGGTTAATGAAGCAACTTTGTGACAAAGGTCACAAACTATGTAGTGGGTGGGGCATGCCAGCCACAGAAAAAGGGCGTCTCCCACAGAGAGTGCACAAAGTGTGTAGAGAATATCAAAACACAGGGAAACCATTTACATCAGGAAGGAGTTTACCTTTCTGTCCCAACCTCCTATAAAACTAAAACATTGTACGGTACATGTCAAAACTAGCAGCTATAGATTCTCAAAACCATAAACAAAGCTTTGAATTTTTAATTATGTAACATATTGGAATGTTAACAAGCAAGAAAATATGCTACTTTTTCTTTTTAAGCTGTAGAATTAATCACTTATATACTGCAACTTAATGATGTACGATGATTTGAAAGATGCAAGGCCTCAGAGGTAAAAGCTGTTACCAAGCCTCTTACAGTAAAATCTAGGTATGATCAACATTTTACACTAGGAGTTAAAGGGGAAGGAGCAATTACAAAATTAATAAAAGGAGAAAAATAATACTATACCTCTGGATTCATTATCCCTTCTTTTTTAAAACAGCTGTAAAACATGTCCATGGAAAATACTTCACTCCAAAGATATCCATAATATTGGCCATCGTATCCCCCTGCCAAATGTCCAAAAGTAGCTGGCATATTTGTGCCTTTAAAAAAAGATACATTTCACTCAATGTGATTGCAAACGTTAATGATCAGGTTAACAGCTAGCTAAGGTTTCCCTTTGGGGAGCCCAGCTGTGGGAGGAGAGAATGAATGATATCATCTCACCTCTAGTACTCCTTGGGCTTATGTGTCCTCTTGGCCAAGATGTTTATAAACATCTCTCAATGGCTCAGCCTCAGAGCTGGTTTCGGCTCCAAGCTCTGGAATGCCTAACGATAGTTTCAGCGGCTTTGTCCACACCCATCAGATAGCTCAGTGTTTTAGAACTGAAATCAGTCCTTTCTTATCCCTTAAACATGTATGTCTTGAAAAATAATATTAACCCTACTCTTTGCCACACCTCTTTATATCTAAAATGTCTCAGAGTTGCACTTATTTTAGGTTGATAATTACTGAAAAAGAACTTTTTTTTTTTTGAGACAGTCTCACTCTGTCGCCCAAGCTGGAGTACAGTGGTGAGATCTTGGCTCAATGCAACCTCAGCATCCCAGGTTTAAGGGATTCTCCTGCCTCAGCCTCCCGAGTAGCTGGGGTTACAGGTACATGCCACCACGCTGGCTAATTTTTGTATTTTTAGTGGAGACAGGGTTTCACCACTTTGGTCAGGCTGGTCTCGAAATTCTGGCCTCAAGTGATCTGCCCACCCTGGCCTCCCAAAGTGTTGGGATTACAGACTTGAGCCACCATGCCTGGCCTGAAAAAGAACTCTTCACCAATTTGATCTACCTGTAGGGCTACTTTATATAGGATTTTGTCAAAAATCCTGAGCTCAAGTGATCTTCCTGCCTCGGCCTCCCGAAGTGCTGGGATTACAGGCGTGAGCCACCATGCCAGGCCTAAAAATGCTCCTTCTTGATAGCATAACAGGATGACTAATAGTCAATAATAATTTAATTGTACATTTAAAAACGTACTTGCTACACAAAGGCTTGTGACACAAAGGTGCGCTATGGCTTACTATGTAGGGAGTCTAGAATGACTCAACTGACCATTCTTATCTTTATTTTCTCTGTAAATGTGGCTGATTCATTTTAATAACAATTTCCTTAGTGAAAAAAAATCCACCTTACCAACTACACATAAAAGCACAACTATATATTGGCTTAAAACATATACATACAAATATAAACACGCCCATGCATGAGTCCCATAAATCTCAGGTTACAAACTGCTAGTCAAATGCTTTAACTGATCTCAGTATCAGAAACAAGGTGAAGTTCATACTTCTCCTGCAAAATACCCTTTATTTTTTTTGAGACAGGGTCTCACTGTGTCACCCAGGCTGGAGTGCAGTGGTGCGATCATGGCTCGCTGCAGGCTTAACCTCCCCAGGCTCAGGTGATCCTCTCAACTCGGCCTCCCGGGTAGCTAGGACTATAGGCATACACCACCACACCTGGCTTTTTGTATTTTTTGTAGAGATGAGTTTTGCCTTTATTGCCTAGGCTGGTCTCGAACTCCTGAGCTCAAGTGATCTTCCCGCCTCAGCCTCCCCAAGTGCGGGATTACAGGCATGAGCCACCATGCTAGGCCTAAAAATGTCCCTTCTTGATAGCATAACAGGATGACTACAGTCAATAATTTAATTGTACATTTAAAAATAACTAAAAGAGTTTAAGTGGATTGTATGTAACACAAAGGATAAATGCTTGAGGGGATGGAAAAAATAAACAAAATACTATATGCAAAGAAAAAAAATTAAAAAACTTCCCCTTCTGCCAATTTCTTTCTGAAAATCACAGGGAAGTCATGATGCATACAGGGAGGGAGGAGCTGACAGTGTGCTGCCAACATGAACGGCTCTCCCAGCTCTGGGGCGGAGGCCAACTGCTCACGCCTGATTACACTAAAATGCTGCAGATCTGGAGCCACCTTTCCTTCAAGCGCATTTGGACGGGATAACTCATAAGGACATAGTATGCTTATCTGAAAGTCATGGCCTGATTACAGAAATCAGAAACAATTAGGTAATCTGTCTGACAAACTCCATCTCCCCTGCCGTGTGAGGAGAATGCCCTGTGCTTCACAGGGAAATGAACTCAATTCGTAGTAGTTACATACCTGGAGTAGCTGCAACTCCTAATATTTCTGAGCAGTATTTGGCGTATTCACTTGCAGCATCCAGTGATGTGTTGGTATGAAGAGACTGATCAACTTTGCTCAAAACAATCTGGCGCAGGGTCAGAAGACCTAATAACATAAGAATGTTTGGGCATGTTTTGGAGAAGACAGAACTGTGTGTTCTATTATCACAAGACTGTAGATTCCAAAAACAGATTCCAGTAGTACTCACAAAATGGGAGCAGGACATCTCATTCTACTTAAGATTTAAAAGGAGATGTGGTTTTTTGCCTTAGACAAAATTCCAGGGTTTCCAACTCCAATATATTTAATGTTCGTCACTCCCTATACTAGCAGTTGGGATACCATTTAAAATGAAAATAAGTTCTACAGAAGGAGGTGACAGCAATTCTGCATTAAGAGATTCTAATTTATTTTCCTTTTTAAAATTATAAGTCATACCTGTGTTGACCAGTCTAGAAGCAACAAGTTTTTCAAGCAGATCATCTGAAATAGGGCTTCCGTCTTTATAATGTTTTGATAATCTTCGGAGGGAATCGATGTCCCACACCCAATTTTCAAGCATTTGCGATGGCACCTCTACAAAGTCAGTTTCTACATTTGTTCCGCTAAATCGTGCAAAATCAGTCTAGAAAGCAAACAGAGAATTTTTTTAAAGAACTGAATGAAAAGTACATATGCAATGAATAATTATTAAGAGTCATGAAAACTTAAGGCAGAATTAGACTCAACTGTCCCTTTGAATGAGGGGTTAGAATAACCTCATAGTCAAGTGAAAATAAAATACAGCAGCTGAGCAGTGTGAAAAATAACCCCCAAATACTCTATATTACAGTAATAATTTCATTCCTTTGAACTGTAGACAAAGTTGGAACAATCATCAGAAAATCATAACTGAAAAATACTATCAGTCTAAGCTAAAAACAAGCCTTAAGCTTTGAAAGGAAAAATATTTTTAAAGAATTTTCCATTAAAAATGAAGAGATCCATTAAACAAGCAATTTCTCCCTAGCTCCTCCTTTCAATTGCTTACTTTTGTTTACTCAATCCATGCCTTTCTGGGCACTCATCACTCTGTTGCTTAACTACTTAGGTTTTAACCAAAATTAATTAAACAGTTCAATCACAGCACTATAGACTTTGAGTGTGCGATGCTTTGCATTTTAAACTTTAAACGAGTGGTTCTAAGATGACCATGTTATAGAAACTCAGATTTCTACCTCTCAGATCAGGTAGACAATGTTACCTTAAAATAAGAAGCTGCTTTAGTAGGAGTTAGGTTTGTAAATTAATTGACAAGTGGAGTGAGTTATATGCTATAGGAAAAGAGAAACAACGGATGTATTCAAAAGTTAGAGCACTCCTGGTAAAAATAAAGGACTTATTCTGAAGGCCTGAGCTAAGAGTTAAAAAAACAAGAGGTTTACAAAGAGTTTAATGAAACCAAGTTTAGTAAATTCTTGAGTCAGACGTCAGAAAAGCTCTCAAGCAGAAGAACGGAGATTCACTAAAACAGGCTAGTGTTTTTAACCTTCACACAGTCCGTCAAACACTCGTAAAACTGCCATTGGCAGAGAAGACTTAGCATTTATCCTACTGGGTCATCTGCAGAATGGGGCTCCTCATTCTGTTGTCTTTCCCTGAACCTCTGTCCTGTTTTTCTCCTCTGAAGCATTACATTCCAACCTTCTCTCCCTGACTTCATCATCCCTGGGGCTCCAAACAGAGGGGAAAGGGAAGAGGCATGTAACCACTAGAGAACGCAGCAGATGGGGTGCCGAATCAGCAGCAAATACCCACTCTGCTTTTTGGCCCAGGGCAGAGGCACAGATGTCAACGCCATCTCACATTCTGCCTTCCTCTCTTTATGCAAAAAAATGTTTTGCTTGATTTCTCATTATAATTGTGCCAATTCTAGACATGAAGAGATGCAAATATTAAAGGGGCAAGGATAAGTAAATTCACTGGTTGTGGAATTAGGCCACCTCTATTGAGGATATCCCAATAAAAAACTTCTTGCAGGGAAAGAGGTAAGGGTCCCCAGAAATTGAATATTTTGTCTCATTATGGTATATGATATTCTAAGATTACATCCTATATCATAAATAAAACAATCTTATGCAATAATAATAGCTAACATCTGTTGAGACTTTCCTATGTCAGGCATTACAGGCATACCTTAGAGATACTGTGGATTTAGTTCCAGACCACTGCAATGAAGTGAATATCACAATAAAGTGAGTCACACAAACTTTTTGATTTCCCATTGCACATAAAAGTCTATAAATGTACATTATACTCTAGTCTATTAACTGTTCAAAAGAATTGTCTAAAAAACAGTGTACATGGCTGGGTGCAGTGACTCATGCCTGTAATCCCAGCACTCTGAGAGGCCAAGGTGGGTGGATCATCTGAGGTCAGGAGTTCAAGCCAGCCTGGCCAACATGATGAAACCCTGTCTCTACTAAAAATACAAAAATTAGCCAGCCATGGTGGCGGGCACCTGTAATCCCAGCTACTCAGGAGGCTGAGGCAGGAGAGTTGCTTGAACCTGGGAGGTGGAGGTTGCAGTGAGCCAAGATAGTACCACTGCCTTCCAGCCTGGGCGACAGAGTGAGACTCTGTTTCAAAAAAAGAAAAACAAACAAAAACAAAAACAAAAAAAACCCAAAATCAAAACCAAAAACACCCACAAAAACCATGTATATACCTTACATGTTAAAAAATGCCAATGGTCATCTGAGCCTTCGGCAAGCTGTAATCTTTTTGCTGGTGGAGGGTCTTGCCTCCATCAATGTTGATGGCTGCTGACTGATCACGGTGGTAGTTACAATCAGGGTGCCAACTGATCAGGGTGGTAGTTATGGAAGGTTGGCATGGCTGTGGCAATTTCTTTTTTCTTTTTTTTTTTGAGACAGGGTCTTGCTCTGTTGCCCAGGCTGGAGTGCAGTGGCACGATCCTGGCTCACTGTAACGTCCGCCTCCTGGGTTCAAGCGATCCTCCTGCCTTAGCCTCCCGAGTAGCTGGGACTACAGGTGGGTGCCACCATGCCCAGCTACTTTTTGTACTTTTAGTAGAGATGGAGTTTCACCATGTTGGCCAGACTGGTCTTGAACTCCTGACCTGAGGTGATCCGCCCGCCTCGGCCTCCCAAAGTGCTGTGATTACAGGCGTGAGGCACCGCACCCAGCCACCATTTCTTAAAATAAGACAAAGATGCAGTTTGCCATATCAATGGACTCTTCCTTTCATGAAAGATTTCTTGGTAGCATGCGATGCTGTTAGATAGCATTTCACCCACAATATAATGTCTTTCAAAACGAGTCAAGTATCTTAATACCTGCCACTGCTTTACCAACTAAGTTTATGTAATATTCTAAATCCTTTGTGGTCATTTCATTGACATTCATAGCATATTCACCAGGAGTAGACTGCATATCAAGAAGTCACTTTCGTTGCTCATCCTTAAGAAGCAACTCCTCATCTCTTTAAGTTTTATCATGAGATGGCAGCAATTCAGTCACATCTTCAGGTTCTACTTCTAATTTTAGTTGTCCTGCTGCTTCTACCATATCTGCAGTTCCTTCCTCCAGTGAGGTCTTGAATCCCTTCCTCAAAGTCATCTATGAGGGTTGAAATCAATTTCTTCTAAATTTCTGTTAATGTTGAAATTTTGATCTCTTCCCATGAATCATGCACGTTCTTAACGGCATTTGGAATGGTGAATCCTTTCCAGAAGGTTGTCAATGTACTTTGCCCAGATCCCTCAGATAAATTACTATCTATGGCAGCTGTAGTCTTATGAAATGCATTTCTTATATAATAAGACTTGAAAGTTGAAATTACTCCTTGATCCATGGGCAGCAGAATGGCTGTTCTGTTAGCAGGCATGAAAACAACATCATCTCCTTGAACATCTCCATCCAAGTTCTTGTGTAACCAGGTACTTTGTCAAGGAGCAGTAATATTTTGAAAGGAATCTTTTGTTTTTAAGCAGTAGATCTCAACAGTGGCTTAAAATAGTCAGTAAGCCATGCTGTAAATAGATGTGTTGTCATCCAGGCTTTGTGGTTTCATTTACAGGGCACAGGTAGAGTGGATTCAGCATAATTCTTAAGGACTCTAGAATTTTCAGAATGGTAAATAAGCATTGGCTTCAACTTCAAGTCACCAGTTGCATTAGCCCCTAAGAGGAGAGTCAGCCTGTCCTTTGAAGCCTTCAAACCCGGCATTGACATCTCCTCTCTAGCATTCCTGAAAGTCCTAGACGGCATCTTCTTCCAATAGAAGGCTATTTCATCTACATGGAAAATCTGTCATTTAGTATAGCCACCTTCATCAATGATCTTAACTAGATCCTCTGGTTAACTTGCCACAGCTTCTAAATCAACAATTGCTGCTTCACCTTGCACTTTAATGCTATGTAAACAGCTTCTTTCTTTCAACCTCAGGAACCAACCTCTGCTACCTTCCACCTTTTCTTCTACAGTTTCGTCACTTCTCTCAGCCTTCATAGAATGGGAGTTAGGGTCTTGCTCTGGATTAGACTTTGGCTTAAGGGAATGTTGTAGCGGGTTGCATCTTCTATCCAGACCACTAAAACTTTCTCCAATCAGCAACAAGTCTATTTTGCTTTCTTATTATTTGTGTGTTCACTGGAGTAGCACTTTTAATAACGTTCAAGAACTCTTCCTTTGTTTCATAACTTGACTGACTGGCACAAGAGGCCTATCTCATCTTTTGACATGCCTCCCTCATGAAGCTTGATCATTTCTAGCTTTTGATTTAAAGCAAAAGATTTATGACTCTTCCTTTCACTTGAACACTTACAGGTCATTGTAGGGTTATTGACTAATCTAATTTCAACATTGTTGAGTCTCAGAGAATAGGAGGCCAAAGGAGGGGGTGAGAATGGCTCGGTGGAGCAGTCAGTACACATACAACATTCATCAATTGAGTTCGCTGTCTTATAAGAGCATGATTTGTGGCACCTCAAAACAATTGCAATAGTAATATCAAAGATTGCTGGTCACAATAACAGATATAATAATAATGGAAAAGTCTGAAATACTGTGAGAATTACAAAAATGTGACATAGAGACATGAAGTGAGCACATTCTGTTGGAAAAACAGCACTGACAGACTTGTCTAGGCAACATGGCAAGACCCTGTCTCTATGTAATAAAAAAGGAAATCACTGATCACAGATCACCGTAACAGATATAATAACAACGAAAAAGTTGTCCAGGTGTGGTAGCTCACACCTGTAATCCCAGCACTTTGGGAGGCCGAGGTAGGCAGGCAGGCAGATCATTTGAGGACAGGAGTTCAAGATCAGCTTGGCCTGCATGGTGAAACCCATGTCTACTAAAAAAAAAAAAAAAAAAAAAAAAAAAAAAAAAAATTAGCTGGGAGTGGTGGTATGCACCTGTAATCCCAGCTACTTAGGAGGCTGAGACAGCAGATCACTTGAACCCGGGAGGCGGAGGTTGCAGTGAGCTAAAACTGTACCACTGGACTCCAACCTGGGAAACAGGGTGTGACTCCATCAAAAACAAAGAAAAAAGTCTGAAATATTGTGAGAATCCCAAAATGTGAACAGAGACATGAAGTAAGCACATGTTGTTGGACAAACAGCACTAACACACTTGCTTAAAGCATGGTTGACATAAATCTTCAGTTTGTAAAAAACATAGTATCTAAAGTACAATAAAGTGAAGGATAATAAAATGAGGTGTGCTTATATCATGGGCTCTTTACATGGATTATCTGATTTAAATCCCAAAATAATTGTATGAACTAACTATTATCTCCCTTTTCGAGATAAGGAAACTAAGGCATACAGAGATTAATGATGTAACTTCAATTTGAAACCAGGCAGTCTGACTTCATAACCCACAATCTTAACCACAAATGCTAACTGTCTCCGTATCTTACAGTAAAATGACAAAAAAAAAAAAGGCTAAATGATGATATTACAAAATGACTAAATCCTTTTGGATGGGATCTAAAATACAAAAGTCTTATATCAAACCCTCCTTTATGTGAAGAGTTAAAGTGAGTTTTCAGTGTGCTTCCTTAGAAATTTGACTACTTCTTTATACTGGAAGATTTTTCAAAGATCAAACATGAAGCTGAAGTGTAAAGACCAGCCTTTGTAACATCTGTCCTGAACCTGGGATTCTCTAATACTACTGATGTCAGTGGTGGCCCATCTTGGCTGCAGTAGGGGAAGCGTGGCTAGGGCTGTGTGCTCCATGCGGCTGGCAGGAGCCAGGAACAGGCAGAAGTCCTTCCCCCTTCTGAGTTGTTAGGGCAAGAGCCTCCCCTCCTGGGCGTAGCTGCTGACCCAAGTATGCCTGCGCTCTTGGGGGCCAGGAGCAGGCAGGAGCCCTGACCTCCTGGGCACAGCTGAAGTTGCCTAAGCCATGGATGCAGACCTGAGCATCCCTGTATTCTTAGGGGCTTGGAGGAGGCAGGAGCCCCACCCTCCTGGGTGTAGCTGCAGCTACCCAGCCATGGCTGTGGACCCAAGCATCTCTGCACTCTCAGGGTCCCAGGAAGCTCCCCCCACCCATTAGCAGGACCTGATCTGATCTTGGAGCAAAGCTGAGGTCAAGCCCAGGCACTGTCACAACCTGGCCAAGTGTGTGTATGCTCAGGACAGCACTGACATGCTAGCCCCCTGCTGCTTCAGCCCCTACTGAACTTTGGGCACTGACAAGCATGGGAGGGAAGTTGAGGGGGGAACTGAGCACAGCTTGGCACTGGCCTGCAGGCACCCCTCTGGATGAACAGCATGGGCACCATAAACAGTGGTAGCAGGCAGACAGGTTCCTGGGCAGAAAGGGGTGGGTCCCTGGTGAAGCCCCACCTTCAAGCCGGGGAAGGACTGAAGGCTGGGGGCCAGGATGCCAGTCCTGCGGACCAGAGTGGGAACTTAAGGTGCTTTTTTCGGGCCCACCCATAGGCCAATCAGCCCGCACATTCTCCCCTCTGAAGCCCATAAAAACACTGGACTCAGCCAGACTTGAGCTGATGTCAGGACAACCAGCTGCAGAGAGGAGCTACCCACTCCAGGGTCTCCTCTCTGCTGACAGCTGAGCAGACATCAGGATGACCAGCTGTGGAAAAGAGCTACACATCCCAGGGTCTCCTCTGCTGACAGCTGAAAAGACAGTGGGACAACCAGCTGCGGAGAGGAGCTACCCACCCCAGGGTCTCCTCTCTGCTGAACGCTGAACCCTCTACAGATGACCTGCCTGTGGAGAGGAGCTACCCACTACAGGGTCTACTCTGCTGATAGCTGAACACTCACATTGGGACACCCTGGTTGTGGACAGGAACTACCCATTGTGCATCTTCTCTGAGCTGTTATTTTGCTCAATAAAGCTCCTCTTTGCCTTGCTCACTCTCCACTTGTTTGTGTACCTCCTTCTTCCTGGGCACAGGACAGGAACTCAGGACCTGCCGAATGGTGGGGCCTAAAGGGTTGTAACACAAACAGGACTGAAACATGCCCCTTGCTCGCCATGCTGTGGGCAACAAGGAGAGAAGAGTTGTGGCCCTTCAGAGAACTCAGACCCAGGAGCTCCCTGAGCCAGGGCTATGATATCTTCTTTTGGGCTCTGTGGTTCCCAGCGTCTCTAAGCTTCTGGGTGCCACTGTGTTCCCCAGTGCCAGCTGTGAAAGCTGCTTGTGGTACGCCTGGTCCAGCTGCAGCCTTGTAGGCAGCCTTGCCTTCAGCGCCTGTGCCAGCACCTGGAGCTGTTTGCACTGCCATAGTCAGCATGCCTGGCTGTGTACAGTGGTTGGACCCCAAGCTTGCTCACTCATGCACCCCTCGTCACTCCACTTGCCCTTGGCAGGCATGGGATCCAGGCCAGTAGTGCAAGCTGAGCGCAGCCTGCTAGGCTGAGTTGGCCCAGTGGGCCCAAGCAAAACTTGGGCAAAGGCACCACTAGTCACAGAGGTTTCTGGCTGGTGATGTGACACCCCAAGGATCCTGTGACACTACTGCACAATTTTCTCAAGGTGATGGTTTTTAAATAGATACTTACAGCAAATAAAGGCCAAATCACACCATCAGCCACTACCATACGATGTACTGACAAAAATATAGACTTTGTATATCCTGCTTGTATGAAGATTTTTCAGTCATTAGTTGCATATGAGGGAGGAAGTCAACTCCAAATGACAACAAAAATGTGTGTGTGTGTGTGTGTTTGTGTGTGTAGGGGAGTATTCAGTATCCAGAAAAAAACATAAACAAATGAATAATTCATGAGTTAGAGAAAAATTGAATAAAATAAAAACAGTTATGTCATGCAGAGTACAGAAGAGAGGGCTTATTCTATTGAAAAGCCATTTTGTAGCTGGGGAGAGAGCACAGCAAATGAATGAAAGATCAACAATGTCTTCTAAAGAACAAAAGGAAATGTTTGTAAGGAGAAAAAGCTAAAAATAACCCTACTGCTTACTAATTTCCCGAAAGTTGGTCATGCTGTTTCTCTGTGAGCCCTTTGGACAACATCATTTAAATATTTTTCAAAAAAGGAGGACAAAGAACCTACGAAATTTGAAAACTCAATTTCCAGCAACAACTGAATTCTCAAGAGAAAGGAATGCACAGTCAGCCACTGTGTATGTCCACACAGAAACCATGGGTAAGACTTACAGTCTAGCAGCCTAATGGATCTTATACAAAACAGCATGGGTGCTGAACCATTACTCACTGTTGACCAGTCAACAAATACCATTCCCCAGTTTTTAAACTATAATCCAAAGAATCCTAAAAAAGTACTTCATATAGTTATCAATGCGAACAATTTGAAGGTGTTGATAATAGTTGCTTATGGGCCATGATAACTATTGATGCTAATGTATTTCCCAGATAAAGTGATAAAAAACATATAAAATAATCTAATTAAGAAATATTTTTTGTAGCTGACACTTCAAAGAATTTTAGGGCATTTTTTGCTGCAGGAAATATTTAGATAATAAAAGCCTAGAAAACAATGTAAACTTAGACTCCTGTTTGGTCAGAAGTTCTTGAGAGGAAGATAGTCTTCTAAATACACGATTTTGGCCAGGCACGATGGCTCATGCCTGTAATTCCAGCACTTTGAGAGGCAGAGGCAGGAGAATTGCTTGAGCTCAGGGGTTCAAGATCAGCCTGGGCAACGTGGTGAATCCCCGTCTCTACAAAAACTACAAAAAAATTATCTGGGCATGGTGGCGCATTCCTGTAGTCTCAGCTACTCAGGAGTCTGAGATGGGAGGATCGCTTGAGCCTGGAAGGCAGAGGCTGAGGCTGCAGTGAGCCATGATCACGCCACTGCACTCCAGCCTGGGCAACAGAGTGAGACCTTGCCTCAAAATAAATAAATAAATAAATAAGTAAGAGAGCTTTCTTTATTATCTTTTTTTTTTTTTTTCCTGAGACAGAGTCTCGCTCTGCTGCCCAGGCTGGAGTGCAGTGGCAGAATCTTGGCTCACTGCAAGCTCCGCCTCCCGGGTTCATGCCATTCTCCTGCCTCAGCCTCCTGAGTAGCCGGGACTACAGGCGCCCACCACCATGCCTGGCTAATTTTTTGTATTTTTAGTAGAAAAAAACGGGTTTCGCCGTGTTAGCCAGGACGGTCTTGATCTCCTGACCTCATGATCCGCCTGCCTCTGCCTCCCAAAGTGCTGAGATTACCGGTGTGAGCCACCGTGCCCGGCCTTCTTTACTATCTTTTAAACGAACAATAGGATGTCTAAAATGTACTCTGTTCAGATTTTTACAACAGATAACTTGATGCTATAGAGATTAACTTTGCAATTCCTACAGTGCAGTAACAGCAGGAGCAGAATCATATAAATTGAAGCTTCGGAAGTCCTACGAGCTTTTGCTGTATTTAAAGGCCAAAATCTTACATGTGCTTGTTGGAATTAAGAGACCAATTGTTTTTAATGGCTACAACTAAGTGTTATTTTCATGATAGCTAATCCCAACTCAAACAAAAGGCAGTTGCTGAAATCAGTAAGTGTATTGCGCTCATGAAAAAGGACAGGCCTCAGGAGACCTGACATTGGCTGTCTGAGGTGATCCAGTATTGATTTCTTAGCAGTCATTCCACATCCTGGCCTGTCTAATCTATCCCTAAATCCAGGGATGATGGAGAAGTTTATATAACAAGGCAAGGTATTTTGTTTTAAAAAAGTGAGCACTATCTACTAGACTGTGCCATAAATAGATGATTAAAAGGCCATAGTTTTAACTTCACACATACTGAGTCAACACCGGAAATGATAGTAGTAATAAAGAGAATGTGATGACATCCTTCTTTATCTTCACAACTTCCCTATAGTTCAACAGTTCAGTATCACCATCAACCTTTAAAGGACCCAGGAAATAACATAATTTGGAGAAGTTTTGAATACTCTGCATATTAAGTTCAGAGGCTGGCTCCCAAACTAGCTATACCTTCCTGATCAGGTACATCTTATGTAAACTGCTTCTTTTCAAGATGAAAACAAATAAAGGTACTATTCAAACTCAAATGCTAGAGAGTATGCTTTATTCACCACTGTATTTCCCAAATCCAGCACCGAAAGTAGAGGATGTCCAAAAAATACCTGTGAAATGGATGAAGCCCTGGGGAGAATGTTTCTGTAAGAAGATTCAAACTTAAACAACTCAAAGATATTTTCTCTTGTTATCATTCTTGACTTGACCTCAACTTCTCACTTCTCTACCTTTTTTCAATACTTAAAATTCTACTTTTATTATTTTACTTATTATGCTTTTAATTTTTTATTTTTTGCATTTCATGTCCTCAAGCTAAATTCGAAACATTCAATACACTCTAACTTTTCTTTCTTTTGAACTCCATCCTACCATACATATGACATGTCAGACACAATAGATAATCAATAATTCTGTTTCTTAAAATAACTATATAAGCTGGGCATGGTGGGTCATGTCTGTAATTCCAGCATTTTGGGAGCCTGACATGGGCAGATTGCTTGAGCCCAGGAATTCAAGACCAGCCTGGGCAACACGGTGAAACCCTATCTCTACAAAAAATACAAAAATTACCCAGGTACAGTGGTACACGCCTGTGGTCCCACCTACTTAGTAAGCTGAGGTGGTAGGATCAACTGAGCCCGGAGAGGTGGAGGCTACATTGAGCCATGATTGTGCCACTGCACTCCAGCCTGAGTGACAGAGTGAGACCCTGTCTCCAAAAACAAACAAACAAACAAAAAACTAAACATCTCTCTCTTTAGAGATGTTTAAAAAAATATTTTAAAAATATTTTTGATTTTTAAAAAATAATACATGTAGAAAATGCACTAAGCAAATGAAAGAAATAAGCACATTCCCAAATGAACATTACGCGTTAATACATTCATATTTTGGTTTATGACTTCATTTATTTTATTTTCACATGTATGTACTGTTTGTATATGTAAAAGCAAACAAATAAAATAACAAAAAGAAGATCCTGAAAGAAATTACATCTAAAGTAAAAGTCATAAACTGTAACAGTGTGCAGGAATTGGGGCTAGGGAGACAGGGTGACAGCAGAGGCCACAAGGTTGACGATAGGGAGTTCACTGCATTTTAGGACTGAAACCTCAACGGTCAACTCGCACAGAGGGAAACCTAGAAATAAATAGACGCATCCATTCCACATTTGCATTCATTCTACATTAGCAGAGTGTCATTTAATAAACTTAGGAGAAGGAAGTCCATCCAACGGGACCACACATTTGGAAGACCAAATTCAGACCATGAAATAGTGTTGTCTCTAGTGCATGGAATGGGAGCACAACTAGGTAATAAAGTAGAGTAGTTAGGTCATGACTATCAGACCCTGGGCAGGTCCTTCTATGTCTCAGATTTTTCACTTGGAAAATGGGCACAATAACAGTACCCATCTACTTCAGAGCGTAATGTGAAGATAAAAATGAAATGAATGAATGTAAAGCCTATCTTCTTCTCAGCCTGTATATTCTGCCTGACTAGGTATGGTCTTGACGGGTCTAACCTGGTTTGTCTTTCACTTCCTGAGGGTTAATACTGAAGATAAATATACCCACACAGGTCTTTAGCTAATCCTCCATCACTCCCAACACTCCAAGCTGCTCTTTCTGTTATTGTTTCAGGAATCAAACTTCTAAGTAGGCAGCAATCATGAAAACAAAACAGAACCAAATACAAACGTGATGGTTTCCAATCACCTTCCACAGATCTTCACTCAAAACCCACTGAAGGTAAGCATTTCTGAATTCTTTTGAACCTTAAGTGGCAGTAAATTGTCTTACGGCAAACAGTCTTTTCCCCCCCCTTTCTAGTTTTGAGTTATATATTGATCTCAAAAGAGCTGAATTACACAAGCATAGTTTTCAGAATACTTCACATACGCATGGCACCTTATGCTTTTCCAAGTGCCTTTTCACATACTGCTTGGTTTAATTCTCCCAACCATCCAGGGAAGTACATAGAATTGCTGTTGTCCCCATTTTCTGAATAAGAAGAATGAGATGGTTCAAAGAGTTTACATAACTTTCCCCAAGTCACACAGCCAGGCCCACAGATACACAGATGATGTTTGATCCAGTGCTCTTGTCATAAGACCAGGGTGCCTTTCTGACGAATACAGGGTACATTTATCTACAGCAGTATCTAATCTAAATATTTAGAGAAGACGAGCTGCTTTGTTTAGTAGTTTTCAACCAAATTAATGATTTCAGGTCACATAATTTGAGGTTCCTCTGCCCATCCCTTTCACATTTAATTAAGAAGGCTTTAGTGTAATTCTGATGTGTTTCCATAGAATAATGACATCTTTATAATTCAAAATTCATCACCGCTCTTAATGTACAACATAACACAGACATCACAATGGAAGCTAAGAAGCATTACTACTTTACAGAAGTTCAAAGGCCAGTGATTACTGACAGCTCAAAGCACAATAAAGCCATGCAACAGAAACAGATACTAGAGATATCACCTCTTGATTTCTATCTTCAAAATTACCTACCTACCCTGTAAACGTAATACGAGTGAAACTCATGTCCTGAATGATGAGATAGTAGACATATTGATCTAGCACATCTACATGTTTGAAAACTAGATGTTCTTGCCAACATGTTTAAATATTACGATGACAAGCTCAAACAAGCTCTTCTAGTCATGAAACCTGCCAACTGCCACAGTGGAGAGCTCAAACACTGAGCTGCCATTTCTTAAAACCAATCTACTGAATATACGTGGCAAATTTTTAATTCACTATATATTTCTCAGGTAAACTAGAAGTATTACTGAACATAGAAGTTGTCAATCTCCATATTCACTATCATCTATTTTAGGTCAGTACAAAAGGCTTTCAAATTATAAATTTGCAAATATATGGATTGGTGCCTACGAAAAACAAAAGTGGTGATCACTGGTGATGACCTTAAAAGTTCTTAAAATATTACAGGCTATCTGAAAGGATTAATAGACAAGAAGGTATTTTTCAAAGATAATCTCATGAAGATATGACCAAGCAAAGAATTGTACCAACACACTATTCATCAGTATGACACATTTTGTGCTCATGGATGAGGTTAGGCAAAACTTAAGAACTGAATATGTCTACTGTTTCAAGAGAGACACACTAAGCTGGTGAATGCAATATATATATTAATAGTTCAGTCACGAGTCAGACAGCTCTAAAATGTCAGAGTACCAAAAAAGATTTTCCAGTACTAAATTGACTATCTCAAAAGATCACGATTAATGTAAGAAATAATGGGAACAATGGAATGAGTTGTGGAGAACTGACCAAATACATGGCAAGCATATGATAATAAGTTTATAAGAGGACTGTGCCTGAAAAAAGAACATGCATCAACAGCATTGAAAAACCTATTTGAAGATCACTATTATCTTAATAAATGTGATTAAAAGACCAAAATGCTTCCTTATGAAATAACCAAGTAAGAAGGAAACTGCTATAACTCAGGAGTTCTTAACTTGAGATTCATTATGGTGAGGGCTTTGAGGAGTATGTGAGCCCTTTGGAATTTTACGCATATTTGTAGGTGTATTTTCCTACAAGAGGTACCCACAGCATAAATCAGATTTTCATAGGGTCCTCAGATCCAAAAATGTGAGCATCTACTATTTTAAAAGTAGGTTATTATTAATCTATGTACATATATATAACTGGATTTTGGATAAGTAATACACCATAAATTTAAAATTAAGAAAATATTTTTGACTTTTCTAAATTATAAAAATGTTTTTTTAAATGCAAACTGGAGTTATCCTAATTAAAGGAAATGTCAACCACAGCGTGGATATTGATAGAAGGTCCACATGATAAATATTTCAGGGATCCTAGTGCTATGACAAGAGACTTTATTTATTTATTTTGAGACAGAGTCTCACTCTGTCACCCTGGCTGGAGTGCAATGGCACAATCTTGGTTCACTGCAGTTTCTGCCTCCTGGGTTCAAGCGATTCTCCTGCCTCAGCCTCCTGAGTAGCTGGGATTAAAGGTATGTGCCATCATGCCCGGCTAATTTTTGTATTCTTAGTTGAGACGGGGTTTTGCCATGTTGGCCAGGCTGGTCTTGAACTCCTGACCTCAGATGACCCACCTGCCTGGGCCTCCCAAAGTGCTTGGATGACAGGTATGAGCCACCACGCCTGGCCTATTTTATTTATTTTTTGAACAGGCTCTGGTTCTATCGCCCAGGCTGGAGTGCAATGGCACAACCTTGGCTCACTGCAACTTCCACCTCCCAGGCTCAAACCATCCTCCCATTTCAGCCTCCCAAGTAGCTGGGACTACTACAGCCTCCCAAAGTGCTGGGGTTGTGGGTATGAGCTGCCATGCCTAGCCTTGCAAAGTCTAGCCACACTACCACACCCAGCTAATTTTTTTGTATTTTTAGTAGAGATGAGTTTTTGCTATGTTGCCTAGCCTGGTCTTGAACTCCTGGGGTCAAGCAATCCTCCTGCCTTGGCCTCCCAAAGTGCTGGGATTACAGGCATGAACCACCATGTCCAGTCAGTGCTATGATAATAGATTTTAAAATCACCTAAGAAAGAAAGGTTAGATTATTCTGAAAGATTTATTTTCCTTGGATTAAAGAGAGATTAAAAATGGTTATATCAGGACATTTCTCTGGACATATTCATATATTATTCCCCTCTGTTTTTTAAAACAAAAGATGGAAGCACCAGGATAAAAGATAAAATGTTGAAAGAACCAAACAGTTTTTAAACAAAGGTGACAGAAGCATTTTGGAAATGAATGGGTACATTTTGGGTTATTACAATGATTAGGGCTACTCTGGGATATAAGGATGCTGGATGCACAGGACTGATTCTGCACATGTTGGGACAACAAAAAGACTGTTCCATGTCCTGCTTGTCATTCATACTCCCTGCTGGACTATTCACATAAATGAAAAAAACTATCAGTAACTAAGCCGAGAAACTAACCCCACTGTACATATTTTTGCAAAGCATTTTTTTTTTTTCTTTTTGAGACAGGGTCTCACTTTTTCACCCAGGCTGGAGTGCAGTGAGCACAGCTCACCACAGCCTCGACCTCCTGGGCTCAGGCAATCCTCCTGCCTCAGCCTTCTGAGTAGCTGGGACTACATGTGTGTGCCATCATGTGTGGCTAATTTTTGTATTTTTTGTAGATACTGGGTTTCACAATGTTGCTGGTCTTGAACTCCTGAGTTCAGGCGATCTGCCGGCCTCGACCTCCCAACATGCTAGGGTTGCGGGTGTGAGCTGCTATGCCTAACCTTGTGAAGCATTTTTTTACACAATTTTAATTTCTAAGACTACAAGTACTAGGATCTACTGTGTAAATCGAAGTGAGATTACTTGTTTTTGAAGTTTCCCAGGAAGTGTTCATCATTTTGGAAAATCATGCCACCATTGTCAGCACTGTTCTAGGACTTGAGCTGACAACATAAACCACTTCAATCAGTTTGCACTTGCTGATGCTCCATTCAGGATTACTTCCACACAGCGCAAACCTCCGGCATACTTCATTATGTCTTATTGCATAGTCATATCCAAGCATTATCACTTGAAAAACACAAAAATTTCTTCCATTTATATTCAGTGAGGACACTGTACTGATTTAAAAAGATTCTCTGTATAAAGACCATTAAGGAATATCCAAATAAATTGTGGTGTTCAGTCAGGAGTACTATATGAATGCTGGCTTCTTAGCTATGACAAATGTGCTACTGGAATGGAAGATGTTAGAAGCAGGGGTGACAGGGTGAGGGACAATACAGGCAATCCTTGTATTGTCTTTGCAAGTTTTCTATGAATCTAAAAGTATCCTAATAAAAAGGTTTTTGTTTTTGTCACTGTTGCTTTTTAAGTCTACCTTTAGAGACATATAAAGATTTCAAATTAGGAAAACTGTACCTTCATTTCTGTTACTATCAGTTTTTTGGGTGGTTTTCTTTTTTTCTTTTTTTTTTAAAGTCAAGGTCTTGCTCTGTCACCTAGGCTGGAGTGCAGTGGCACAATCATGGCTCACTGGAATCTCAACCTCCTGGACTCAAGTGATCCTCCCACATCAGCCTCACAAGTAGCTGGGACCAAAGGCATATACCACCATGCCTGGATAATTTTTGTATTTTTGTTTGTTTTCCCATGTTGCCCAGCTCTTCTCAAACTCCTAGACCCAGGCACTCCTTCCACCTTGGTCTCCCAAAGTGCTGGGATTACAGGCATGAGCCACCATGCCTGGCCAATAATAGTATATTTCAACTATTAGGTTGAATTGCTGAACTAGATATTTTCCTATGTTAATAATGGTTAAATGTTAGCAGGTTCATATGGTTCATGCCAGAATAGTCTGAGCCTAATTAAATGGATTGTATTACAAAGTTGAGAATAAATGTACTTTTTATTTTCAGAAATAAAAAATCAGTTTTAATCTACTGCACACATACACCTCCACTCTGCCAAATTCTTTGTATAGTTATATTATCTATGATTTTAATTTGAAGTTAGTAAAGGGAAATGTTACAAAATTATTATTTAAAAATAAGTAAAGAGTCTAAGAGGATTGAAAAATCACTAAAGTAAACAAAGCATTGATAAGCAGAAGAGAGAGATTACAGCGCAGTTTTTCTGAGAAATTTATACCAAATTCCTGTGCAAAAGGATTAAAAGGAAAGAGCAAAGTATCTGTTACCTTTCCTTATAGTCTTATTCTTTTTCCATAGGCCGTTATTCAAGAAACCTCTTTCACTGGTAGATGAACCTCCAGGTAAAAATATGTTGTGAAAGAGGACAGGATAAGGAAAATTTTGGTTTTGCAGGAGGCCTACACAATTCTTCAACACATTCAGCTTCTGAAAAAACATGTTAGGAGCAGAAACCTGACAGCAGTCAAAAAGTTTTCTAAAAAACCAACTGGCAGGTTTACTGGGGGAAAAAAAACTCACCTGTGCACAAATCTGATGCATCACGTGACCAAACTCATGGAAGTAAGTCCTCACCTCGTCGTGTCTCAGGAGAGAGGGACGACCTGCCACTGGCTGTGAGAAGTTCACCACGAGGGCAGCCACTGCCATCATCCGGCTTCCATCAGGCAGAAGGCAGCCAGGCTGGAGACCAAAGCAGGCCGCATGATTGTATTTTCCTTCCCTAGGAGCCAGAAACACGCGTTGACAAGATAGGAAAATTCTCCTCTAGCAACTACATTGGCATGGCCTCTTCCAGTCATTAAGCCCTATCTGTTACCAGAGATGCTTTTAAACATTAATTTGCCTTTTAGAAAGTAGGTTATTTTGCCAAAATGGAAAAACTAACGCTAAACAAACAATAACTCCACTATCATTCTGTGTGAACTCCAAAGTTTCTTTTGTTGAAAAATCTCGAGGTAAGAATGAAGAATGCATGTGACACCGACAGCTGACTGTCCAATTTATTTTAATGACGTTCTACTTTTCTTTTTCAAAGATGGGATTATTAAACACTAAACAATGCTGAAACACAAATTTGAAATAAAAGATACAGTTTGACTCACTAGGCAGCCTTTTCATTAAAATCGGAATAAAAAACTGAATTTCAGACAATAAGGTTTTTCCTTATATTTGAAGAGGAAAGAATCAGTAATCACAATTAAATAAGCTTCTTTTATAAACTAGACAGGCCTTTTTGAAACAGAATGCTTTTAGTTAGCCTGAGAAAATGCATAAATTACACTATCAATTAGTCTATTCTTACATAGTGTGGCATCCGTGATGGTCCTTCCAAAAGCTATTAGACTTCATTCTCCAAAAGCTATCAGACTTCATTCTCCAAAAGCTATCAGACTTCATTCTGGGAGTAGGTGTCCTTTCCCCCTTTTCTTTTGCTCAGAAGACTAATAGTACCTGTTTTTTTTTTTTTTCTTTGAGACAGAGTCTTGCTCTGTCAGCCAGGCTGGAGTGCAGTGGCATGATCTCAGCTCACTGCAACCTTCGCCTCCCAGGTTCAAGCAATTCTCCTGCCTTTGCCTCCTGAGTAGCTGGTATTACAGGTGTGCACCACCATGCTGGTTAATTTTATTCTTGTTGTTTTGAGATGGAGTCTCGCTCTGTTGCACAGGCTGGGATGTGGTGGCAAGATCCTGGCTCACTATAACCTTCACCTTCTGGGTTCAAATGATTCTCCTGCCTCAGCCTCTAGAGTAGCTAGGACTACAAGTGCCTGCCACCACGCCCAGCTAATTTTTGTTTTTTTAGTAGAGATGGGGTTTTGCCATGATGGCCAAGCTGGTCTCAAACTCCTGACCTCAGGTGATCCGCCCTCCTTGGCCTCCCAAAGTGCTGGGACTACAGGTGTGAGTCACTGTGCCCAGCCTGATTTTTGTATTTTTAGTAGAGACAGGGTTTCACCATGTTGGCCAAGCTGGTCTTGAATTCCTGGCCTCAGGTGATCCACCCGCCTTGGCCTCCCAAAGTGCTGGGATTACAGCCACTGCACCCAGCCAGTACCTGGTCTTTTTAAAACCTATTCTAAATACCCTTTTTAAAAGTCAGTTAGACAAATAACACAAGTTAATCCCTTTTACCATCATGAAGAGAACATCTAAGATGACAGGAAGTAAACATTAACTTTAGGTCACTGCTTTCACAAAGATTACTCTGCCACCCATACCAGGGTGCTGGTAGCAATGACCAGATCTCTGAGTACAAAAGAAATTAATTATATCCTGGCAGGGAGACAGCAGAATGAGGTAGCAGGAATTGTTCTTTGACCCTGGAAAGAAAATCTGAGGACAGTTATAGCAGACTCCAATGTTAAAGGATTACTCCTGAAAGAGTTCTTGGGTTAAAACTATATCCTGACACTTTTTAGTTAAAAGTAAGACTCATCTATATTTGGCAGGGTTTTAATTTTAGGTCATAATAGAAGTGAAAGTAAGTCCATAAAGCACCAGGTGATACGGTTTGGCTGTGTCTCCACCCAAAGCTCATCTTGAGCTGTGGTTACCATAATCCTCACGAATCGTGGGAGGGACCCGGTGGGAAGTAATTGATTCACAGGGGCAGTTACTCCCATGCCAGTCTCATGATAGTGAGTGAGTTCTCACAAGATCTGATGGTTTTATAAGGGGCTTTCCTCCCTTTGCTTGGCACTTCCCCTTCCTGCTGCCACGTGAAGAAGGATGTGTTTGCTTCCCCTCCTGCCATGATTGTAAGTTTCCTGAGGCCTCCCCAGCCCTGCAGAACTGTAAGTCAATTAAACTTCTTTCCTTTATAAATTACCCAGTCTCAGTCAGTTCTTTACAGCATTGTGAGAACGGACTAACACACCGGGATAATCACTTGGGTGCTAAAAGACACTTCTGCCCACCAACTGGATGACACAGTTACTCAACCTACTTTTCAGCACTCAAAGTCAGTGGATTACAAACTTGTATGTATTACTGAATGAGGGGGATACTATCCTCTACTTTGATCTATTTAGTAAAATGATTAGTAATTATAAGAGGTTGACTTTGCTTTAGAAAGTAGCCTGGGGAGAAAGAGATCCAAATCCTTTTGTGTCTGATGAAACACTATGGAATCTATAGTTATTACATGCTACAGACACAATTATAACATTTTTTTGTAATTGTTACCACTGATATCTGGGCAAGATGTGTAGTCTTTAATGAATAAAATAATCCTGTAAAAGGATTTTCAGTCCCATATTACAGAGGAAGAAACAGAATCTCAAAGAGGTTACGTCACTCAAGCATTCAAACTCAAATCTGACTGACTGCAAAGGTTTTGCTACTTCTACTAAACTGTGCTGCCTCTCAGCCAGACTGAAGGGAGTGGCCATAGATGATTAGCAGACAGATTACCTAATAAACATTCTGGTGCTCAATTTTATTTTATTTATTTATGTTTTTTGAGTTAAGAGTCTTGCTCTGTTGCCCAGGCTGGAGTGTATTGGCGTGATCTTGGTTCCAGGGTTCAAGCTATTCTCATACCTTGGCCTCCCGAGTAGCTGAGACTACAGATGCCTGTTTAATTTTTGTATTTTTAGTAGAGATGGGGTTTCACCATATTGGCCAGGCTGATCTCGAACTCCTGACCTCAAGTGATCTGCCTACCTCAGCCTTCCAAAATGCTGGGATTACAGGTGTGGGCCACCATGCCTGGGTGGTGGTCAATATTAAATTAAGTAAATGTAGTGCACAAACTAGATGATGATGACAATGACAATAGTAGCAGCTAACTTTGATTAAGCCTTCGCTAGGTGCTGAGCAGTCTTCTAAATGCTTTGCATGTATTTAACCAATTTAATCCTTACAATGACCATACAAAGCAGGTACTATTAATACTCCCATTTTATAGGACCTATAATATAGGTAAGAAAACTGGGGCATAGAAAAATTAAGTAACTTATCTAGTAAATGATGATGCCAGACATTCTGGCTTCAGACCCACATTTTAAATCTCTATACTAAGAAGCCCACGTGAGAAATATGAAAGAGTAGTGTCTGTTTTTTAATTAATTTTTTTAGAGATAGGGTCTAGCTCTGTCACCTAGGCTAGAATGCAGCAGTGTGATAATAGCTCACTGTAACCTTAAACTCCTGGACTCAAGTGACCCTCCTGCTTCAGCACAGCTAGGACTACAGGTATGCACTACCACACCTGGCTAATTTTTAATTATTATTATTATTTTTTTGAGACAGGGTCTCACTCTGTCACCTAGGCTGGAGTGCAGTGTTGCAATCTTGGCTCACTGCAGCCCCCACCTCTGAGGCTCAAGTGATCCTCTCACCTCAGCCTCTCGAGTACCTGGGACTATAGGCATGTACCACCACACCTGCTAATTTTTGTATTTTTTGTAACAACAGAGTTTTGCCATGTTGCCTAGGCTAGTCTTGAAGTCCTAGACTCAAGCAATCCACCTGCCTCGGCCTCCCAAAGTGCTGGGACTACAGGCATGAGCCACCGCACTTGACCTAATTTTTAAATTTTTTGTAGAGACAGGGCCTCACTGTATTGCCCAGGCTGGTCTCAAACTCCCAGCCTTAAGCAATCCTCCCACAGTGTTGGGATTACAGGCATGAGCCACTGTGCCTGGCCAAGAGTAGAGTCTTAAAGTAGGTAGCAGCTGAATCCCTAAGGTCCCTTCCAACAACGTGATCCTCAGTACCTTGGATAGAGGTCCAAATAGAACTGTCCCAATACTTCTCCTGTAGCTTTATCCTTCACAGTATAAAGTGTAACACTCTTGTTCCAAACATGGGCATCTGTCACTTGCTCAAATGAGAGTCCCAACAACTCCTGGTAGGTGTTCAGCAAGCCTTCGGTGACCACCTCAATTGGGAAGTATTCCTTGAGGAACTCTTGGTCTATGGAGTACTTGAGTTCCTCTGTCTGAGTCATGTAGTAATATAGATCCCAGGCATTGATTTTCCCATCATATTCAAAACCCCTGTCTTCACATTCCTTTTTCTTCAAATTCAAAATAAACTCTCGTTCTGCTTCACCCAAGGGTTTTAATTTCTGGCTTAAATCATCTGTGAAGGAAAAGGGAAAAGTTAGTGATCTACTTGCTTTCGGGAGCAAACATACTCATAAATACCACCTGTGTTTTAGCACGGTGCTTCCTCCTTTGCAGTATTCAATACAGAAAAATCAGGGGGAATGAGGGAAAGGAGGAAAAAAGTGAGGGAGGAAAGCAGGCTCTATTATGGAAGCACACTTTGCTCTTCGGGGTTATTGATTTTATGGTCCTAGCTCCTCTTTTATTTTATTTTTTATTTTTTTGAGACGGAGTCTCGCTCTGTCGCCCAGGCTGGAGTGCAGTGGCCCAATCTCAGCTCACTGCAAGCTCTACTCCCGGGTTCACACCATTCTCCTGCCTCGGCCTCTAGAGTAGCTGGGACTACAGGTGCTCGCCACCACACCTGGCTAGTTTTTTGTATTTTTTTTTTAGTAGAGATGGGGTTTCACTGTGTTAACCAGGATGGTCTCCATCTCCTGACCTCATGATCCACCTGCCTTGGCCTCCCAAAATGCTGGGATTACAGGCATGAGCCACCATGCCCGGCCACCCCTTTTTCTTTTAACACCACCAGAACTGGGCCATGAGTTCCTCAATTCATCACCAAAGCTCAAGTTTATCTCAGAGAACACTGACTGAAGAATGTTATTCAGGAAGTAAAGCAACAGTGAAGCCAAAGTCATGTACATGATTATTCTTCAATGCAGTTAGTCGGACTCCTAAGAAAGCTAGGAAAAACACATCAGACGTGACCTGTGGTCAATGTTATCTAGAAATTCCTATCAATGGGTTTAGTTTCTCATTACCCCATTTCTATGAAGGTCTATCTGGACACAGCAATTCCAGTTTTTAGCTGGAGAAAGTTCTGAGAACCACAAATTATATTGCTGTGGTCAATTTTTCACTTTACTGCATTTGGCTAAATGAGTATGGTCTTATGTATTTATTTTTTACATTTCTGTTACATATGTTAAGATACAAACGTGCCTGGCTCGGCAGAGGACATGGCAGTTCAGAAGGCAACCCCACAAAGTGAGAGATGGAGGAGCAGCCCGAGGAATACTGTGAAATGAGGAAACTCATGGAGGATACAAAGATACAGTTTTCCATATGTGTGTGTGTGTGTGTGTGTGTGTGTGTGCGCGCGCATGTATGTATACACGCGCACGCACACACACACACATATATACAGAGAGAGAGCGAGCGAGCAAGTGAGAGAGCGAGAGAGTTTTGCTATGTTGCCCAGGCTGGACTCCAACTCCCAGATTCAAGGGGTCCTCAAACCTTAGCCTCCCAAGAGGACACTTTGCATAGGAATATGCCAATCTCAAGTTAGAAGGAAAACTCCTTTAAATGAATTAAGTTAGTCAGGTGGTTACTAAGGAACATTTTAGTGTATGCAATCACCACTGAAGGAAACATTCTCTACAAACCTGTTAACTCTCTTAGCCATTCTCTTTTATACCATGCATCAAACTGTAGAGTAATTACCTGTTCACACTTCTGTTGTTTCCAGTAAGTGACAAATCCATTGAGAAAAGGACCTTGTCTCTTTTTAAAAAATTATCTTTATTTTCAGAGACAGGGTCTTGCTCTGTCACCCAGGCTGGAGCACAGTGGCGTGATCATGGCTAACTGTAGCCTTGAACTACTGGGCTCAAGGGATCCTCCCACCTCAGCCTCCCAAGTAGCTAGAATTACACAGGCACGTCTCACCGTGCCTGGCTAATTTTTAAATTTTTCTGTAGACACAGGGTTGGGGTCTCTTTGTTTCCCACGCTGGTCTTGGACTCTATGCCTCAAGTAGTCCTTCCACCTTGGCCTCCCAAAGTGCTGGGATTACAGGCATGAGCTGCCACGCCCAGCAAAAAGGACCTTGTTTTATTCCTTTCTGTTATCCTACTATTTAGCATACTGCCTAAGACTGAATAGTTATTTCATAAATGTCTCATGAATGAATGAGTGAATTATACAATAACAAATACGTACCATTTATGGTGTTTAACCGTAATATAGTCATTAGATAATAGTTTTTATGTATATTATTTTATATTACAGTTATTAGATAATAGTTTTTATGTATATTATTTTATATCAGTTCTGTATATTAACAAGTGGTTTCTGGAATATTAAATGTTTTTTGTTTATATATGTTCTATTTTTATGTACGTCATATTTGTCAGCTTATTTTATACAAATTCACAAGCAGCCATGCTATGACTACTAAATCCCTAGTGACAACAGTGAATAATACCAGTAACTTTAGTAACTCTCTGTTAGAACCTACATGTCATATTAGGAATTAGTATAAAGAGCCTAAACAAGATATAAGATACAGTGAAGCCAGGCCTATACAGCAATATAAACAATGAGCAGTCCCTAAAACCAAGCATACTTCTAACACATAATAGGTGATCAATATACTTCTCTTGAATGAATGAAAAGTAGGATGTCCTCAAAGGCATCTTATGTTCTGAGGCCTTCTGTCCTGTTGACATGGTACAGCAAAACAGTCATAGGAAAAAAAAAAAAACTAACCTAGAAAGGCTGTTACGCGGCTTGTGCTCTTTGCAGTGTTCATTTCAAGGACGAAGTCAGCATGTGTGCTATAACCGAGTAGTTTGGCTACCTTGGCCCGCAGTGGGAGTAGCTGCTGCAAAATTATGGTGTTTTCCTAGTAATAAACAATAGCAACAAAACAAAGGCTAATCAATAATTTGATCCAAAGCACTAAAAGGAAGAATTATTGTATGTATTTTTAGGTTTGTAAAATTGTCAAATATTTTTAGAGCATTTAAACTTCTGTCCCATTTGGTGTTACAGGCTTTTTTTCTTTCTTTTTGGATTCATGAAATAATTTATGACTTTTTAAACCTCAGGAGATAACTATGAGGTCTTAACAAAATTGTAGGCGCTATAAACTTAGAATGAAAATATATTTTTAATGAATATAGCGAATCCGTATTTATTTTTACTGACAGAACTGCACCTAATATTGGTACTTTAAGTTCTTTTGGACATTTTTATTGTGGTAAAAGACACAAAACATAACATTTTTAATTTCATACCCATTCGTATGGCTACTATTTTTAAAAACACAGAAAATGTGCTGGTGAGGAAATGGAGAAATTGGAACCCTTGCGCATTGCTGATGAGAATGTAAAGTAGTTCAGCTGCTGTAGAAAATGGTATGGTGATTCCTAAAAAAATCAAACCATATGATCCAGCAATTCCACATCTTGGTAAATAACACAGAGAATTGAAAGCAGAGACTCGAAGAGAGATCGACACACCCATGTTCACAGCAGCATGATTTATAACAGCCAAAAGATGGAAGCAACCCAAGTGTCCATGGACAGATACACAGGTAAACAAAATGTGGCATACATATACAATGGAATATAACTCTGCCTTCACAAGGAAGGAAATTCTGACACGCTACAACGTGGATGATCCTTTAAGGTATGCTAAGTGAAATAAGCCAGATACAAAAAGACAAATATTTTATTATTCCACTTATATGAAGTTCCTAGAGTAGTGAAATTCACAGAGACACAGAATAGAACAGTAACTGCCAGGGTCTGGGGAAAGGAGGTAGTGGGGAGTTAATGCTTAATGGGTACAGTTTCAGTTAAGGAAGACGAAAAATTTCTGCGGGTGGATGGAGGTGATGGCTGCAGAAAAATATAAACATATTCTCAATGTGAATATACTTAATGCCACATGCTATGATCTGAATGTCCCCCAAAATTCACGTGTTGAAACATAATCCCTTTTGTGGTAGTGTTAAAAGGCAGGGCCTTTTGGGAAGTGACTAATGAATTAGTTCCTTATAAAAGGGCTACAGCTAAAGAACTTGGGCCTTTTCTGCCTTCCCCCTTCTGCCATGTGAGGCCACAGAAAAAAGGTCCTTTCTAGACACTGAATGCTGGTGCCCCTTGATCTTGAATTTCACATCCTTCAGAACTGTGAAAAATGTGTATAGTGCATAAATTACTTCATCTGTGGTATTTTGTTATAGCAGCACAAATGAACTAAGGCACCATAAAATTCTGCTTTTAAAAATGTTTCAGGGATTTTTCCCAAGTTAACATTACAAATATGTTTTATATTTTATTTGTATTACAAATACAAAAATTGATACTATTTTATTATTTTCTTAACAATGAAATAAAAAATAATTCTCCTAGAGGAAGTAAATAAATGTTAAAGTAAAAGAAAAAACTAACCCCAATAATCTAATCAGCAAATTATTTACAGACTGATTTCTAAGGAAAATCACACACGGCGGTCACACTACCTGCATTCAAAATTTGGTTCCACCATTTACTAGTTACCTGATCTTGGGCAAATTCTGAAGCTTTCTGAGCCTCAGTTTTCTCATTTGTAAGATGTGGAAAATAAAAATACCTACACTGGAGAGTAATCATGAAGATTCAAATAAGAATATATGTAAAGTACTTAGACAAATGCCTGGCACATAGCCAAACACTATATAATTATCTGTTATAATTATTATTTTAAAACTAAAATGGAAACACAGAATAGAGAAACACACATAATGCAATTCTCCAAGTTCTAAAATTAAATAGTTTAATTAGATTTTCTTTCACTTTTTGGAGTTTCTCCAGATCTTCTCTCTAGACTGCCAATTTTCTCTCAGTATCTGTTCTCTTATTTTTTCTTTTAGTAATAGAACTCTGAATTTTTTTGTTTTTTTTTTTTAAGTTTTCACAGAGGTGAGGTCTTGCCATATTGCTCAGGCTGGTCTTGAACTCCTGGCCTCAAGCAGTCCTCTTGCCTTGGCCTCCCAAAGTGTTGGGATTACAAGTGTGAGCCACCGTGCCTGACTGAACTCTGAATGTTTGCTGGACACATGGTTACCTAATTATGTTTCCCAGCCTTCCTCAAAGCCAGCTGTGGCCATGTGATACTCAATGGGACAATGGGATGTGAATGAAGTGATAAGTGAAATTTCTGGGTCATGTCTGATAGATCTTTGCCGCAGGCTGTGAACTGAAAATGACAACAATGACCCTGAAAGCCACATACTGAGGATGGTAGAGCTGTCTTCCACCTCTGGACCACTCACCTCTTGACTTACAGTTATAAGACAAATCTCTTTTTTTTTCAAAATAGTGGTGAAATCTGCCATTTTAGCCATGTAAAATTCAACGACAATAATACTCATTCCGTTGTGCAACCACTACCATGATCTGTTTCTAAAACTCTTCCATTACCCCAAACAGAAACTCTGTAACCATTAACTCCCCAGTCTTCCCTCTCCCCATTCCCTGGTAACCTCTAATCTACTTTCTGGAAAGATAAAACTTTTATCTTATTTGAGTTACTGTGCTTTTGACTTCTGTCAAGTCCCTTAGCCTGGACCCTGACATATGTAGAGATGAATACCAGAAATCAGTTGCTACTAACAATAAAAATGAAAAATGTACAGGAATGGAAGGTAAGGACCCAGACACTGCAGGTTGGGAAGCAGGTTCTCATTATACCATGGGCATTTGTGAAAACTGCTGCTTGCCATAACTCAGAAGGCAGGCCACGTACCTACGGAGTCTTAGTCTAGAGAAATTGTTTGGGAAAACTAATACTGTTGGGAGGTTTTTTTTGGCATTTGTTGCTTTTTGAAAGATTACATGGGAGAGATGAACTTGGGTGAGAATTGGCCAGTTTCTAAAGATGGAAGGAAAAGAATTCTGCTCAGGGAGGTTCTGCCTATGGCCTACAATCTTCAGATGGTTGGAAAAGCCAATTGCTCTGTATTCCTAGTGTCAGGAGAAAAGGCTGTCACTCAGAGTTACTGAACTGCAGACATGACTTTGAGAATGCTGCCTTCCTCCACAAGCTCACTATGTTCAGAGGGCCTGAAAACAGACTTCACTAAATGGATAATGATGGATAAATGGATAAATTCAGAAGCCAGTATATAAGATTTGGCAAGTTTAAGAACGATGACCAAAAGTGATATTTGGGTATAGTTATTTTGACATGCATCTGATTAGAGGCAAACAAACAAGAAACCTACGTTTTTGAGGAGGCTGTATTACCAAAGATATCGTAAGTCTGGCTTACAAAAGTTTGTGATTATTTGATCCCTAAAGCAACCCTTGGGATTCTACCTGACATTAGCAGGACCAGCAGTCCACTGCCAAGATATGGTCATCCAGGATAATGGACAAAAACAATTCCCTGTGGGCAAAACTGGGGGCCATAGAGTACAATTGATAAAGGAATTCTTGTGAGAAAGTAGATCCAAGTTTAGCCCAACAAGCTAACCAAGAAACTTCAACACAGTACAGAATCTTCACAATTCCTGAGGAGTTTGAAAGTTTTGGAAAATTGCTATGAGCTCGCTATGTTTCCCAGCCTTTCTTTTTCCAAATGGGACTTTTTAGTGTGGTTATTCTTTTCCTATGCCATCACTGGGGGTGTTGGGGAGGGTGTGGGGGTGAGGAGCTGATAACTTGTCTTTCCTTTTATAGTTTGCTGGATTACGAGAAGCTACAACCAGGGAGGACTGTATCCACCCAGAGATCCTGGTCTTAGAGCTTCAGGCAGTAACTGGGAATTAACAAATGGTGAATGGGTCCTATGTAAGGAAAAAAGGGTCCTCATGGTTACTTGGATAGCTAGAGAGGCAGATCATGGTAGAACTGGCTAGATGACCGAGAATCCCTGTCTACTTCTTCCTTTTTTGTTTTTCATATTAAACCAGGACTTATCAGTGCTGGATTGCTGATTTAGGAGAGAAGCAACTTCTAATTTGTTTAACCCATTCTATTTTTATTAGAACAGCTTATCCTGTGACCACACCAAGCAGGTTGTCAATGAGCAATGAAAAAACTAAAAGTCTTGTAAGTCTGAGGAATTAGAGATACAGTGCACACACACAGGAATAGCAGTCTCTGAGCTGACTTTGACATTGGTGAACAAAGTAAACCCTTTTCTTAAAATATTCCATTAAAACAAAAGAAAGACAAACATTTATAATACCTCTTTGCACCTTGTATTAAAAGCCATTTCCATCCTTCTTCTGGTTTCAGGGATACAACATTTCTTCATGACAGGGAAATAGTGTGGATATTTTAAGGTAATTTTATACTTGTCATCATCTGTCTTTTCTAAACTATCAATGAAATCATCAGGAAGAGCACCTGCAAAAAATCATTTTCTCATATATCAAATTTTCCACTCATTGCTGGTTTATTTAGCATTGGCATGGTGCCTTTTAGTAGCTCTAGGAATTTTGTGGAGTAACTGAAATTCAAGTAAAATAATGACAACCCTTTAAATATCATTTTGATGTTGCTGGAATGGTGGTAGCTGTTAGAAGCCAGGTGCCTTGGGAGATAGTAATTCAAAATATGAATAGGTTTCAGTAAACTTGTGCAAATGATGTTTCAGTGGAGAACAGGCAAAATTAAGTGAAGAAAGACCCAGGATGGCTGGGCACGGTGGCTCACGCCAGCACTTTTGGAGGCCGAGGTGGGTGGATCACCAGGTCAAGAGATTGAGACCATCCTGGCCAATGTGGTGAAACTCTGTCTCTACCAAAATTACAAAAATTAGTTGGGCGTGGTGGCAGTGCCTGTAGTCCCAGTTACTCGGGAGGCTCAGGCAAGAGAACAGCTTGACCCAGGGAGGCAGAGGTTGCAGTGAGCTGAGACTGCGCCACTATACTCCAGCCTGGCGACAGACAGAGACCCCGTCTCAGGAAAAAAAAAAAAAAAAAAAAAGACCCAGGACTGAATAAGAAGAGACTAGTTTAAGATACAATGCAGGAAACATTGCAAGTCAAAAAAAAAAAAAAAAAAAAATTTAAGGCACTGAAGGCTGTTAAACACAAGTATAAACTACCAACAAAAATTGTGAAAAAAAAAAAAAGATTATTAAGTCCCCTCTGGACTGTCTCTAGAAATTGGATATACTCTCATTAGCCTAAAATCTAATTTTGGTTAGTTTGATTGTCTCTTCTGTAGAAGGGGTGGTGGGTTTAGGTACTGGATCATGTTTAAAATAATTATTTGAACGATGATTTAGAAATTTTGTATCTGGAAAGTAAAACAAACTGTGAGGTAACATTATTTGCCTAAATTATATGATTTAATCTAGAAAAATAATAAAACTTACCAAGTTCAGCCTTGGAAAATACAAGGAAGGTATCATCCTCATTGAGGTTTTTGTTAAAATCAATACATAGCTCACTCATTCTTTTCTTCATTGATTTGATTTCCTGAAAGGAAGATAAAAATACAGGACATTAGCAATAAAAAGAAACTCATTTTGTGCAGGGCACGGTGGCCCATGCCTGTAATCCCAGCAATTTGGGAGGCCAAGGCGGGTGGATCATTTGAGGTCAGGAGTTCGAGACCAGCCTGGCCAACATGGTGAAAGCCCGTCTCTACTAAAAATACAAAAATTAGCTGGATGTGGTGCTGTGTGACTATAATCCCAGCTACTTCGGAGGCTGAGGCAGGAGAATTGTTTGAAAAAAACAACTCATTTTTATCACCATCAATCGAGTTTCACTTTTATATGAGTATTGACTTCTATGCCCAAACTCCAGGAAGTACTTCTGTAGATATGTGCTTGATAAAATAGGTTTCTGCAGTCCACTTTGTCATGTCCACGTGTATCTGTGTGTAGCATTTACAGAAAGGCAAGCCTGGTGATGTCTTGGAAATTAGTTGTGAATTTGAAGAATAAATTTAGGAGGTACAGTAAACGGCAATATACTGCACATAGTACATACACAATAAATAGTTTCTGAGTGAATGAATAAATCTAGCAGCACATTACCAATTAGCAAATTTCTAATCGTTTCCAATTCAAAATTTTAATTCAGCAATCAGCATCTGGTTATGAAGTAAACCAAGAGATAAGAGCTGAGTAATTCATTCTATTGTTGCTTCGGGGAAAAGGTGATGTTTTAGTTTTATAGAGTTTTTGTAAACACAGATGATTTATAGACCCTAAGATTCGCATAAAAAGTACTAGGAGGGAGATCAAACGAAGCAATAAGAAGGAAACCATCAGAAAAAAAAAACAAAAAAATCATGATACAATTTTATTAATCTGTCCCATTCTTCTAACAATGTTACACAATGAACTTTACTGCTTCTCAAAGTGTGGCCCTGGCTAGGAGCATCACCATCACCTAAGTTGTTAGAAACGCAAATTCTTGAGACCCCAACACTAAACCTACTAAAGTGCCAACTCTTAAGAGTCGAGTCCTATAATCAGAGTTTTAATAAGCCCTCCGTGTAATTCTGATGCACACTAAATTTGACACTACTGACCTAACACATTGTTCAGTGGTGTTTTCCGATACTCTCCTCAACCCCCTTTCTACCTCTGCCCCACTTTGCAGCGCCCATGTAGTTCAGATAGGACCTGATCCTATCTGCAACTCTAGAGGTGTGACTTCTGCACCAGTTGGGCCATCATTCTAACCCCATTGCCCTCGAGACTGTTCAGATAACCCAGGCCTGGCATTCCATTGACTAAAAGGGAATTCAGGATTAACCACAGGATCCACTCTGGGCCATTAAGACATGAGGAGAAGTTTACTAGTGGCTTCTCTGTGTCCTTCTGGATGGTGGAGTTTTTAGATTTATAGCCACTTTAGTAATGAAAGGAAGCCAGTCTTTAGATAAAACTAACACTGAGGAAGACAGAGTAGAGAAATAGAAAAATCAGATGGCCAATGACTCCACTGTGCATCAGGATCAAACCAACCCATGCAGCTCACCCCTTGATCTTCCAGTTATGCAAGCAAATAAATCTCATTTAAATAGGGTTTTGTTAGCTGCAACCAAACATATCTTAACTAACACAGTGTTCATGCTCCAAACAGAATTAAGAATTGACCGGGAAAGCAAAGGGTCAGGTAAGTGAGATCAATCACATTTCTCCTCTAACTAGGTGAAGGAAGATACAAGGTGATCAAAGGGCTTTAGGTGGGAGAAAGGTACCTATATCTCAGTGGTGCCTGTGGTCATAGCTAACATGCTGACAACACTTGATTTGGATTTCTTCCAAACTTATTCCCAGTCCTGCGGGCTAGAAGAATGACCTGGAAATAAATCATGGACTGTATTTCCTTTCCAAGAAGAAATTTCTGGAGCCAAATTTATTTTTGAACCTGGAAGACTTGACTGGCATCAGACAAAAGAAAAACTTTGAGAGGCATCTTTCAGCAGCTAATCTCTTTTCTCTTAAGGGGCATGTATTAAACATAGGATACTCCATTCCAAAGTTTAAAAACTCTCCATCGGTAAGGATTTTATAATCAGTGCCCCATCTCTGTATGACCAAGGGAGTGAAAAGACAAACCAACTACTAGGACCTGAAATCAGCTCTTAAAGAATGTAAAACAGGGTAGGGAAAATAAGCTCACCCAACACACATGAAACAAATAAAACTTGTACGAGGTTAAAGAACAATTTTAAGTTATCAGTTGTTTGTCCGTCACCAAACAGACTCCTGAGGTTAACTCCTGAGGTTAACAGGAGTTGTAGAATGTAAAACCACTAAATACATTGTAGATGAATTTGTATTATGGGTTATTTTATTATAAGCCATCTGTTTCCCTATTTTCTGTTTTTTGTTGCACAAGTTGGATATCCCTTATCCGAAATGCTTGGGGCTTGAAACATTTCAGATTTTGGAGTTTTCTGGAGTTTGGAATATTCCCATTATTACCAGTAGAGCACACCTACCCATAAAACCTGAAATGCTCCAATGAGCATTTCCTCTGAGCATCATGTTGGCACCCAAAAGTTTCAGCCTGAGGAGCATTTTGGATTTCTGGATTAGGGACGTTCAACCAGTATTTTGTTTTATTTATTCATTTCTTTTTCTGGTAAGAAAAGGAAACTCACATTCTGTACTTGTTCAGGAAGATGGAGCCCATTTCTTTTCCCCATTTTAATGGACTTTTCCAAGTATCGTCTGGCCTCAGGTTTTATCTTCCCCAGATCACAGGTTTCCTGAAATTAAAGAGCATGAAAACCATTGCTGTTGAAACACTGCAGATGTAAATTATAAACTATGAGGCCACAGCAAATTTATTCATCATCTCTGTTGGGTTATGAAGCACATAGGTGATTACGAGGCAGGCCCTATTGAAGACCTAATTTCTTTTATGCTTTAGTGAGGTCCTGCTCATTTAAAACAAAAACATTAAATAAATAAAAAGCTAAATAGAATTTCCTTGCCTTGAATCAAAATCAGGAGTGCCTGTACCACTTGACAGTGTGATAACAGAAGCATTTGCATAATCTAATTCTGAGCATTCTTTATGACTGAGTGGTCTTTTTCACAAAACATATTTCTTATCACAAATCATCTGGATTTAATTTTCCATCATTTGCTAACCTGGTTCCAACTGGAAAGGCAGGAATAGAAATAATGGGTAAATTCTACATAAATGCACAGTGGGACCCTTTTGCCAATAAACCAAACAGGGAGAGCTGGATAAAGCCCCAGCAAAAGCCTTCTAACACTTCAAAAATGCCTTACTGTCATTTTCCAAGAGAGACCAAGGGACTACAGCAAGCTGCACAGAAACAAATACCTGGGGAAAATGAGTCAGCACTGCACAAAGAGGAGGAAAGCTGGACAGTAAATCTGAATCTATGTGCAGTAGCACAAACAACACTCACTCAAAAGAACAGAAGGCCATGGAGGGGAATGGAAAATTCCCCCAGCCACAGCCAGGTAATAAAGACACCAGATGTTTCTCTAAAGCAGGTGGCAGAAAACACTTGGCACATCTGGATGGCCGGGTAGTTAGTGGTTCCTAAGAAGAAATGGGCTCTGGACAGATTCGGCAGGTGTAATGGATTCAGTTTGGTTGAAAGCCAATGAGGGACTTCTGTTTCTAAAGCCTTATAGGCCTTCTATTGGTTAAACATTCTCTCCATGACAGACCCAGGCTGTTCAACCCTGAGCATCCCTAATTTCCCAACTAATTAAATCTGTAAAAAGATTATGTTTAGCTTAGAGACTGCATTTCAGATTGTTGGTGCTAGATCTGCGCTGCAGTAATTTTGCAATTGCATATCTTTTGTTGCAGCAGGTAACAGAGTTGTATTTTAACTTAATACTACTTAATACAGCCAACTGTATCTCACTTTGCCTACTAAAAAATTATTTTAGTTTACTTTTTTGGGGACAGTCTTGTTCTGTCACCCAGGCTGGAGTGCAGTGGTGCGGTATCAGCTCACTGCAACCTCTGCCTCCCAAGTTCAAGCAGTTCTCATGCCTTGGCCTCCCAAGTAGCTAGGATTACAGGCATGTGCCACCACGTCCAGCTAATTTTTGCATTTGTAGTAGAGATGGGGTTTTGCCATGTTGGCCAGGATGGTCTCAAACTCCTGGCCTCAAGTGATCCACCTGCCTCGGCTTCCCAAAGTGCTGGGATTACAGGTTTGAGTGACCATGCCTGGCCAACAAATAATTTTATGTCACAGTACTAAAGCATTTGTTGTGCATATATTTACTCTGAGGATATCCTCAGTGGAGGCAGAAAATAGGCTCCTTTTTCCACAGAAACCACCCTTTGTGTCCCTGGAGAATTTGTGCATGCTGGCATGACTGGAGTTGGAACCCTCCCTAGCTAGTATTAGTGCACAAAGGGATGCTAGCAGCAGGTGCCTGCAAAGGGAAGAAACCCACAATGGCCAGGGAGCTAACTGGGCTATGGGCTGGTTCCCTCAGGGTGGCCAGCAGTTCCAATCACAGTGTTTGTACGGATGTGATTAACTTGGGTTGATCTAGGCTGGCTTTAGTAGTGCCAGGAAGTCTGTCCTGTAGTGTGAGGCACAGCAACAGGAATCTCTAGACAGTGTAATACTGCAAGCTGTAGAGCTAGGGAGAATCCAGGCTGTAGTTATGTGCAGGGGAGTTGGGAGGAATCCTTGGTGAGAAGGGCCTGGCAAGAGTTGGGTAAGTTGTTAAGGACCCAGGTGAGCAGGCTAAGGTCCAGAGCAGAAGGCCATCCCAGCAAGGAAAGGAGCCAGTGAGAAGCTAAGGATATAGGGGGACAGCTGTGTGTGTACTTGGGTTCCTGGGCCACATTTGGCCATGAGCTCAGGACACAGACTCATGACAAAGCCTCAACAGCTGAAGAATGCAGAATTCCTACCCTATGGCTATGCTTGATGAGGATGGGCTCTCATACTAGGTAGGCTGCAACCTGCCATATCAGCATGTAGCAGGGCTGCTATTTTAGAAAGCCTAAAATATATTCAGGATATGAACTCAAAACTCATAGTCTATGTTAAAGTTAAAACTACTTATTCCCAAAATAAATGATACAGGTGCAAACAGGTAGAAGGACAGTCTGAGAAAAATCAGCCCTGAATTAGGTCTAATTAAAATATGACTAATTAGGCTGGGAGTGGTGGCTCATGCCTGTAATCTCAGCACCTTGGGAGGCCGAATCGGGTGGATTACTTGAGGTGAGGGGTTTGAGACCAGCATGGCCAACACAGCAAAACCCCATCTCTACTAAAAATACAAAAATCAACCCGGTGTGGTGGCGTGTGCATGTAATTCCAGCTACTTGTGAGGCTGAGGCAGGAGAATCACTTGAACCCAGGAGGTGGAGGTTGTAGTGGGCTGAGATTGCGCCACTGCATTCTGGCCCAGCTCTCAAAAAAAAAAAAAAAAAAAAAATATATATATATATATATAAACTTATACATTGTATGACTGATTAACTGTAATGAAATCTTTAACTTACCACAAAAATGACACAACAGAAATCTGACTAATTATAACCAGACACTCCTTGCAACGCAGACACAGGTCTTGGGAAATCCCCAGAGTTCTCTGGTAGGAGTAAGGCACTTCTAAAATGTGCTTCTTAAGCACATTCCTCTCCCAGAGTTGATCATAGTAATATTCTCTTACAATCCCCAGGCAAGGTCAGAATTACTGCCCAAGGATTTTCTAAGAGGGAATCAGCCAACACTTCCAGACTGTCTTGCTGTAATTGCACCTTCCTTCCTAACAAAAATTTCTCCCCTTGAATCTCAGCCAGGCCATAGACCTCTTTAGGTGAAGTTTTTCTGCTTAAAGAGTAGAGGGCTAAAGTTTCAGAAGTGATTTTTAAATTTATATGATCTGACAGTATGGAACCTTATTTCAGTCTCTGTGGTGAAAAGATTTAATTTTCCCCTAACTTCCTCCTGTAACAAAGAGTTTTAATATGAATGTGTATTCTCTCTCTCTCTCTCTCTCTCTCTCTCT
>NW_012108375.1:377784-379140 GCF_000951045.1 Mandrillus leucophaeus
TCTCTCTCTCTCTCTCTCTCTCTCTCTCTGCATCTCTCTCACAAGTATGATTATATATTCACATTACAGACAGGAAAACTGAGATTAAATGATTTTCCCAAGATCATATATCTATCTAATGGTTCAAAATAGCAAAACAAACAAACAAAAAAAACAACACTACAAATTCTAGTTTAATGTTTTTCCCAATGTACCATACTACTTACTATAATACCATCCTTAATCATTCTTTAAAATTTTATCACAAAAAATTGAGTTTATTATTATTTTTGAGACAGGGTCTCACTCTGTCACCTAGGCTGGAGTACAGTGGTGTGATCATGGCTCACTGCAGCCTTGAACTCCTAGGCTCAATAGATCTTCACACCTCAGCCTCCCAAGTAGCTGGGATTACAGGCACATGCCACCACATCTGGCTAATTTTGGTATATTTTGTAGAGAAGGGGTTTAATCACGTTGCCTAGGCTGTTCTAAAACTCCTGAGCTCAAGTGATCCACCTGCCTCGTCTTCCCAACCTGCTGGAATTACAGACATGAGCCACCATGCCTGGCCAAATACTGAGTTTCTTAATTTCCCCCAAACCCTCCCCACCTTGTGTCTCATGACTTTGTCTTTTTCTTCACAAGAACTTCGTATTTTCTGTTTCTAAAATATGAAATAAAAAATTATTTCAGTGGGATTTTCTGTACTATACAAAGGAGAAATTACAAGGCCGTTAAAAGAACTATGAAGATTAAGATAATATATTTCTCTGAATATCATTTTACAAATGAATTCAGGGCTGGGCAAGGAGGCTCATGCCTATAATCCCAACACTGTGGGAAGCTGAGGTGGCAGGATCAATTGAGCTCAGTTCACCAGCCTGGGAAACATGGCGAAACCTTGTCTCTACAACAACAAAAAAATACAAAAATTAGCTGGGCATGGTGCTGTGTGCTTGTAGTCTTAGCTACTTGGGGGCTGAGGTGGGAGGACTGCTTGGGCCAGGAGGCAGAGGTTGCAGTGAGCCAAGATTGAGCCAATGCCCTCCAGCCTGGGCAACAGAGTGAGAACCTGTCTCAAAAAAAAAAAAAACAAATAGAATTCAGGACTGGGCATGATGGCTTATGCCTATAATCCTAGCAGTTTGGGAAGCCAAGGCGGGAGGATCACTTGAGCCCACGTGGTTCAGGCTGCAGTGAGCCATGACTGCGCCACTGCACTCTGGCCTAGGTGACAGAGTGAGAACCCACCTCATTTAAAAAAAAAAAAAAAAAAGAATTAGGAACTCTGAATTTGCTAAGAAATTCTAACAGGATAAGAGAGCCGGGTGTGGTGGCATGTGCCTGTAGTCCCAGCTACTTGGGAGGCTGAGG
>NW_012108375.1:380298-442913 GCF_000951045.1 Mandrillus leucophaeus
TAACATTAAAGTTTTCCTATTTAAATCACTAATTGGCTCAGATGAATTGGCAAGACCAAAGCTTGCCACTCTAAAAAAAAAAAAAAAAAAAAAAATTACAATAGATCACTGTACTCCTCAAATTTAGCTTGCATAATTCAGCCTCTATTTCATGAAAGAATTCCTCTTGTGCATTTATTCCTTAGCAGGCCACTGGAATAGAATATGCCTGATTGTTTTGACATGAAGACACTGTACATTTTTCTCACCAAAATGGCTGGAAAGAGCAGGTACGAAATCTTCTTTGATGTTTGTTGGCTTTTTAAAAGCCAACGATTGTGAAGCCCTTGTAAGAACTGGGAAATACTAATACCTGCAGTCATAACTGCAGGTTTGTGACCCTTGGCCTTTCTTTTAGCTTAAAAGGATGAGGAAGTCCTTGTTTTCACTGCTTTTTCTTTGTCTTTTTTTTTTTCTTGGTGGAATTAAGGATACATTTAATATATATTAAATTTTTATGTGAAACCTGATATCTGCAAATGAATATAACTATATATATGTAGTGAGGACAAATTAAATCCCCCCTGAACTTATAAAATAGGACATTAATAATACCATTGCATTTACTTATGCAACAGGTAAGCTGTGCAAAAAATAACTACTCTTTTGAATTTTGTGATAAACAATTTTTTCCAGTTTTACCACTTATATATTGTACAGTTTTGCTTCTTTTTGAGCTTTATAAAGTATCATATTGCATGCAGTATTCTGCAATTTCTTTCCTTTACTTTTACTAAGATTCAACTATAGTGTTCCATGTTGTTATACTTATTTATTTTAATGCTATAAAATATTCCATTGCATAAATGTACCACAATTTATAGATCCATTTTCTTGCTGATGGGAATCTGGGTTGTTCAATATTATCTTGCACAAATGCAAGGGTATCTCTAGGTAAATACTGAGGTGGGAGTGGGAGGATGTGCTAGGTTGTGGAGAATGTAAGCTCCAACTTTCTAATACTAAGTTTTTCTCCAACTTGGTGATGAATCAGTTACACTCTTAGAAGCAGTGCACAAACATTCTTGTTGATCCATATCCACAAAGATAACTTGGCATTGTTGGTTTTCTTAATCTTTGCCAATCTTGTGAGTGAAGAATGGTAACTTATTATGGTCTTCATTTGCATTTCTCTGATTACTAATAAAGTTGAACATCTTTTCATACATTTAATTGCTATGTGTGTTTCTGTTGAAATATTTCTTCGTATCATTTGCCCATTTTTCTACTGGGATGTTTCTTTGTTATTGATTGTAGTAGTTCTTTATCCTGAATGCATCACTAGTTTAATGTTTTATAAATTTATTTTCTCAGTATTTGAACTCTTTTTACCTTTCCTTATGAATAGAAGTTATTTTAACATAGTCAAGTTTATTAGCCTTGTATTTCGTAGTTAGCACTTTTTGCGTCTTAATAAATATATCCCTGCCCAGATGTCATAAAGATATCTTCCTGTACGGGATCTAGAAGCTTTAAGCTCCAGCCTTTTATGACTTTAATCCGTTAGGAATTGCTTTTCAATTGGTTGCGAGGAAGACATTCAATTTTATTTTATTTTTCCAAATGGGTAACTTATGTCCCAGCAATTACTGAAGGCCTATTTTCTGGATCTGCCACTAACTGCTTTCTCACTTTAGTTTGATGAACATTTACTGAAGGATTGCTTTTTATCAGGCACTCTGCCAGAGGTGCAAAATAGAATTAAACATGATACCTCCCTCCCTTGAAGGGTTTAACAAACAGTCTACATGGTTTTTGGCAAGCACTTACCCACCAGTGATGTGGCTCTTGGAAAGTTATTGTTTCTGAGCTTCAGTTTCTCCACTTACATTATAAAAAAGCCTACCTCATTAGATTGGAATCAAGGTTATATGAGTCATATTGCTATACAAATGTAAGGCAGTCTTAGTAGTCATATACTGGGAGAGAGAAAAGAGGACCACAACACACTGGTTAGTCTTACCCTCTACTGTAATTTCTTCCATCCATTTAGTCAACAAATTATTTGTTTTGAAGGTTTTAAAAACTTTTTTGTGGGTATACGGTAGGTGTATACATTTATGGGGCACATGAAACGTTTTGAGACAGGCAATCAATATGTAATAATCACATCACAGAGAATGGGGTAACCCTTCCCTCAAGCATTTATGTTTTGTGTTACAAATAATCCAGTTGTACCTTGTTATTTCCAAATGTACAATTAAGTCATTATTGACCATAGTCACCCTGTTGTGCTATCAAGTAGCAGGTCTTATTCATTCTATTTTTTTTTCTTTCAGTTCTCATTAACCATCCCCACCTCCTCCCCTATTTTGAAGGTTTTGAAACATGACTGCTAATTAAATGATACTCCCCAGACTGAGATGTGGTGTCCCTTGAATCTGGGCAGAATGCAGTGACTTGTCAACCAATATGGTATGGCAGAAGTGATGTCATGTGACTTCCGTGACAGGTCATAAGTACAAAGTAGCTTCTATGTGGCTTGCTGGAACACTCGTGTCGGAGCAGAGTCTCATGAAAGAAGTCCTACCATCCTGATACCACCACACTGTAAGGAAACCCAAATTAACCCACACAAATGGACCACATGGAGACGCTCTGTGCTATGGACTGAACTGTGTCCTTTCAAGTTCTTTTGTAGAAGCCCTATCCCCAGTGTGGCTGTATTTGTAAATAGGCTTTTGGCAGGTAATTAAGGTTAAATGAGGTCAGAAGGGCAGTTCTTAATCTGACAGGATTGTGGCCTTTTAGGAAAAGAAGAAGAGTTCTCCCTGTCTCTCTCTCCCCTTGACCTTCCTGTCCCCCACCTCCCAAGCTGTACCATGTGCACACACTGAGGAATGGCCAGCAGGGAAGGGAAGCAGCCATCCGCAAGCCAGGAAGAGGGCTATCACCAGAACCCAACCATGCTGGCACACTGCTCTTGGACTTGTAGCCTCTACAACTGTGAAAAAGTTAATTTCTGTCATTTAAAGGATTCAGTCTATGGTATTTTGTTATGGTAGCCCAATCTAACTAAGACACTGATATCATTTGTCTGTGGCCCAACCAAATTTCATCTTGAATTGTAATCTGAATTTGAATCCCCATGTATTGAGGGAGGGACATGGTAGGAGGTGATTGGATCATGTGATCAGTTTCCCCCATGCTGTCATGATAGTGAGTGAGTTCTCACAAGACCTAGTTGTTTTATAAGTGTCTGATGCTTCCCCTGAGCTCACTCTCTCTCCTGCCACAGCTCCTAGGGCACTGCCTAGTGGAGCTGTGAGAAGAGGGCTACTGCCCCCCAGACTCCAGAGTGGTAGATCCATGACAACTTGCACCCTGCACCTGGAAAAGCTGCAGGCACTCAACACCAGCCTGTGAAAGCAGTCGCAGGGGTTGTAACCTGAGAACCAAGAGGCAGAGCCACCCAAGGCCATGGGAGCCCACCCCTTAGATCAGCATGCCCTGTATGTGAGACATGGAGTCATAGGGGATTTTGGAGTTTTAAGATTTATGACTGCCTGGCCAGATTTTACACTTGCATAGGGCCTGTGGCCCCTTTGTTTTGGCCAATTTCTCCCATTTGGAATGTGAACATTTACCCAATGCCTGTACCCGCATTGCATCTTAGAAGTAACTAACTTGTCTTTGATTTTACAGACTCATAGGCAGAAGGGACTTGCCTTGTCTCAGACGAGACTTTGGACTTAGACTTTTGAGCTGTGCGGAAAAGAAAGAAAGATCAGATTGTTACTGGGTCTATATAGAAAGTAGACATAAGAGACTTCATTTTGTTCTGTATTTGAGATGCCATTAATCTGTGACCCTACCCCCAACCGTGTCCTTGCAAGAGACATGTGCTGTGGTGACTCAAGGTTTAAAGGATTTTGGGCTGTGCAGGGTGTGCTTTGTTAAACAAGTGCCTGAAGGCAGTATGCTGGTTAAAAGTCATCACCATTCTCTTAATCTCAAGTACCCAGGGACACATACACTGCCAAAGGTCGCAGGGACCTCTGCCTAGGAAAGCTAGGTATTGTCCAAGGTTTCTCCCCATGTGATAGTCTGAAATATGGCCTCGTGGGAAGGGAAAGACCTGATCGTCCCCCAGCCTGACACCCGTGAAGGGTCTGTGCTGAGGAGGACTAGTACAAGAGGAAAGAAGGCCTCTTGGCGGTTGTTGGCGTTTGAGATAGAGAAAAGCATCTGTCTCCTGCCCGTCCCTGGGCAATGGAACATCTCAGCGTAACATGGATTGTATATTCGGTTTACTGAGAAAGGAGAAAACCGCCTTAGGGCGAAAGGTGGGACTTGCTAGCGCAATGCTGCTCTTTATGCACTAAAAAGGTTTATGAAGGTGTTTGCATATGCATATCAAGGCACAGCACTTTCTTTAAACTTACTCATGTCACAGAGATCTTTATTCATATGTCTTACTGCTGACCTTCTCCCTATGATGATCCTATTATCCTGCTACTTTCCTTTTTTCTAAGATGGTAAAGGTAATTATCGATAAATACTAAGGGAACTCAGAGACCGGTGCCGGCGTGGGTCCTCTGTATGCTGAGCGCCGGTCCCCTGGGCCCACTTTTTCTTTCTCTATACTTTGTCTCTGTGTCTCATTTCTTTTCTCAAGTGTCTAACGAGAAACGCCCACAGGTGTGGAGGGGCAGGCCACCCCTTCATGAGTTCATGCTGGAATGAATTAAGACTATCGGGGACTGTTGGGGAGGCATGATTGGTTTTGAAATGTGAAAAGAACATGAGATTTGGGAGGGAACGGGGGCGCAATGATAGTTTGGCTGTGTCCCCACCCAAATCTCATCTCAAATTGTAATCCAAATTGTAATTCCCACATGTCAAGGGAGGGAGCTGGTGGGAAGTGAATGGATCATGGGGTGGTTTCCCCTATGCTGTTCTTGTGATGGTGAGTGAGTCCTTACGAAATCTGATTGCTTGATAAGTGTCTGGTGCTTCCCCTGAGCTCTCTCTCCTGATACCATGTAAGACATGCCTTGCTTCCCCTTCACCTTCTGCCATTACTATAAGTTCCTAAGGCCTCCCAGCCATGTGGAACTGTGAGTCAATTAAGCCTCTTTCTTTATAAATTACTCAGTCTCAGGTACTCTTTATAGCCGTGTGAAAATGGACAAATACAGATACCCCTGAGACTACATGAATAACGACAGATGCCTGATTAGTTCCTACCTGCTTCAACCCTAGTCACCACTGCCTGAAACCACACGTCAGACCCCAAGTCAGAACTGTCCAACTAATTCGTTTCTGAATTCTTGATCCACAGAAACTGTGAGAGAAAAGAAAATGATTGTTGCTATTTCAGGTCACTAAATTTTGAGGTAATATGTTATGCATCAATAGGTAACTGGAGCCCTTATTGCATGAAGAATCATGAAAAGTAATTTCACTTTGCTATGTATTAATTTTAAGTGGAAAATAGAACCAAAATAACATTTTATATCCAATTGGGATAATATATTTGATTATTATATACATTATTGGTATCTTGGGAATATTATTCAGAGCATCCTAATTTCAGTAGAGCAGGCCTGAAATTGCTGACATCACATAAATTTAAGATCCTATTTATCCAGCTTAATGAGGCCTTTATGTGTGGATTTTTTTTTTTCTTTCTGAGACATGGTCTCACTCTGTGACTCAGGCTGGAGTACAGTGGCACAACCACTGCTCAGTGCAGTCTCAACCTCCTGGGCACAAGCAATCCTCCCACCTCAGCCTCCCGAGTAGCTGGGACTACAGGCACTCACCACCATTCCCAGCTAATTTTTCTATTTTTAATTAATTAATTAATTTGTATTTTTTTAGATGAAGTTTTGCTCTTGTTGCCCAGGCTGGAGCCCAATGACATGGTCTCGGCTCACTGCAACCTCTGCCTCCTGGGTTCAAGTAATTCTACTGCCTCAGCCTCCCGAGTAGCTGGGAATACAGGTGCTTGCCACCACGCCCGGCTGATTTTCGTGTTTTTAGTAGAGACAGAGTTTCACCATGTTGGCCAGGCTGGTCTCAAATATATGAAATTTAAAAGTACTCTACGACAAAGAATCTAAAGTGACAAACCTTTCATACCTTGGTAACATTCATAAGATCACAGAATGTGAAATAAAAAACATTATTTCAAATGAGAACTTAGAAATCATGATGAAAATAGGATGAATCAAAGGAAACTAGAAATTCTAGGAAAAATTCCAAATTACATAAAAAAATACAGAACAAGAAAGAAAAGTAATTTGGGGATGAAATAAAATGGGGATACTAAAAAGGCCATGATTCAAATCACATAGAATAACTGCGGTCAAAAGGAGCAAAAAGAACAATTTAGCTAACTAAGAATAATCATAAAGTTATTTTCATAAGTTACTTTCATCAGTTATTATGAATTATATGATTATCAATTACAGGATGAAAAATGCACGTTTGATATGAGAAAATAAACAGGATATACACCTTACATGTCTAAATCTTGATTACACATTGTATAATGAGTTACAAATTAAAATGCCATTTAATTTAAAATATTTCAACTCTTGTCATGGTCTGCTAAAAAGGAAAAAAAGAATTGGGATTCTGCAGAAAGAAACATGCAAAATTAAACACACACAAAAAAAGTGCCTGGAATTTTAAAACTGTTTTTTTTTTCCAAACAAATTGCTGAAGTGTCATGAAAATAAAAATTGAAAGCAAGGCATGATGAAACTGCTAGGAGGCAAATCAACACTGGTGAAAAGATCAAATACACTTGGGCAGACCCACCTAGAACATTCATCCATAATTTCCGCAAGTGTTCAAAAATGTAAGGACGACAGACAGGAATGACTGGCATACAGCATCAACAGTATGTCATCAATATAATGGTTCCCAAACCACAAGAGATTTAAGATAAACAACTTGATTCCATTTGCTTCTAATTGATTTGGTCTAAGATAAGCCTTACAAGCAACCATTAAGTTCATAATGTCGTTAAAAAGCCTTGACTTTACAGATGTTCTCTCTTCTACATTTGGTCTTTAATTGAATGGACTTAGCAGCTCAACATAATCTCAACGATACAATTAACATAATGTAATACTATATAATGCCCATTATGGTATTATAATCATTGGAAACAAAATCTAAGAAAATCCAATCAGTATGTTTTATTGATGATTGAAGGTTCTTTTTTGTTGTAGTTTTCCCCTCTTTAAAGGGATTTATAATACCACTTACCTGCAAACGAACAATTCTCTCAAATATATCTCCTCTCATGCTCATCTCAATATCAAAACGAGAAAGTCTTTTGTCTGCTTCTGTACTTGCTGCTCGTACTTCTTTGTCAGAGGATACATGCTGGGGAAAGTCTAGCATGGTCCTTTCCACTGCGGATGGAGACCAAAATATTACCACACAACAGGACTTGCCAAATCAGTATTAAGCCAAATACCTCATACCCAGTGAATTCTCATGCCAATAAAAGTTTTATTTTATTTTATTTTATACTTTCTATAAAGGCTCCTAAGGCTACCAAGAAAAAGCATCTAATGCAGAACTTGGCTGTTCCAGTTGGCATCATTATGAACGGTAAGGATGTGAGCTGAGCACTTATTGAAGTACACTGGGGTATAATTTTTTTTTTTTTTTTTTGAGACAGGGTCTTGCTTTGTCGCCCAGGCTTTGTCGTCCAGACTGGAGTGCAGTGGTGCAATCACGACTCACTACAGCCTTAACTTGCCAGGCTCAAGCAACCCTCCTGCCTCAGCACCCTCCTTCCCCAACACCACTGAGTGTCTGGGACCACAGACACTCAGTTAATTTTTGTATTTTTTGTAGAGATGGGGTTTTGCCATATTTCCCAGGCTGGTCTCCAACTCCTGGGCTAAAGTGATCCTCCCACCTCAGCCTCCTAAAGTATTAGGATTATAGGCGTGAACCACTGCATCTGGCCTGAGGGTATAATTTATCAACTGGGAATGTAGGAAGAGAAAGACACAGTTCCTATACTGAGGCATCTTAGGATCTGGGATGGGGAAAGGGTACATAAAAAGATAAAGACTCCATAGAAAAATCTAATCAAAGCAATGGACCCTACCCCAAATGCACACATACATAAAAACATTCAAAATTCCAGATAATTTCAAAGGATTCCCAGAAATCTAAGTGGACACATCCAGTAAGTAGCTAGACATTGGAGACATTCCTGTTAAATAACAATGATAATTTCGTTTGGTTTGATCTTCACATATTAAAGTTGGTTCTTGGGTTTTTCATCAATTTCTATTTTGACTTTAATTGGGTAAAAATCTCTGATGTCAGTGAAATAACCAATACTATACAACAAAAATAAGTATGGGTTTATAGTGATGGTTGTGCTATGCTGTGAAAATAAGTGAATTTTTATTTGATTAACTTCAGTATTGTGAAGGTATTATAAACAGTAAAATTTCCATATGATCTCTAGGAGACTGTAGAGGTATCCTTTATACAGCAAGAAATTATACAGTTAAACAAACTACCTCACTCATATCAGTCCTCTGTTACAAATAAAGCTATTAGAAATACTTGCCACAAATACCAGAATAAATCCATAAGGTATATTTTTGAAATATCAAATTATGAAATTATACTTTTAGGATTTAATAAATAATTTTATGTCTGTCAGTTAAGGAAAGAATGGAATAGAAACTTTTGAAATTTAATACAGCACTTATTTAAGTGATAATGGTTAACTACATGGCTGCAATATGTTTACTTTTAAAAATTAGTTATAAAATGGTGGCTCATGCCTATAGTCCCAGCACTTTGGGAGGCTGAGGTAGGTGGATCACCTGGAGTCAGGAGTTTGAGACCAGCCTGCCCAACATGGTGAAACCCTGTCTCTACTAAAAGTACAAAATGAGCAGAGCGTGGTGGTGCATGCCTGTAATCCCAGCTACTAGGGAGGCTGAGGCAGGAGAATTGATTGAACCTGGGAGGCGGAGGTTGCAGTGAGCCAAGATTGTGCGACTGCACTCCAGCCTGGGCAACAGGAGTGAAACTCCGTCTCAAAAAATAAATAAATAAAATAAATAAAATAAAATAAAATAAATTAGCTATAAAATGTATTAAGAAGGAATAAAAATTGCTCAAAAACTTATATAAGCAACATCAAATGCAGGAGCCTACAATTAGAAACATATTCTTAAACAAACAAAGATGCTGAAAGCCATTTCCTTCCTTACTTTGCCACAAAGACCTGGAACCAGATTTATGCTCTCACTGCCAAACTATAGACAATGCTGATGCCCAGTGCCTGACACTAGACAAACAAGGTTTCAACAGCTACTGTGAGAGGCATAAAGGACGCGGAGAATATGCCCAGATAAGAGAAAGTTAGTTTTTAAAAAATCTATTCCCAAACTCACAATTTTCAATAATTAACCCATAAAAATAAATTTATAGAGGAGCAAGAACAAATATCACAAACTTGAAAGTATGCTGAAAAGATCTATTATTGAGAGAAAAACAATTTAAAGTAATTATTTTTAAAATATTTTGTTTGAGCCAGTCATAGTGGCTCACATCTGTAAGCCCAGTGCTTTGGGAGCCAAGGCAGAAGGATCACCGGAGACAAGGAGTGGGCAACATACATGAGACAAGCCTGGACAACATAGTGAAACCCCATCTCCACACAAAATGTAAAAATTAGCTGGGCATGGTGGAACAGGCCTGCAGTGTCAGCTACTCAGGAAGCTGAGGCAGGAGTATCTCTTGAGCCCAAGAGTTCGAGGCTGCAGTGAGCTAGGATTGTGCCATAGCACTCCAGCCTGGGTGACAGAGTGAGACTTTGTCTCAAATGCCTAAGTTATGGGTTGCTGTACCATCTTGGCCACAAGTGACTGAAGAAGTGAGCACCTGAACCAAGGACAAACCACATCCATGATGGTACACGCACATGAAGTCGCCAGCTGGAAAAGCTCTGCTGAATAGGGACTAACTCTATCCCTTTGACTGTGACTAATGAAGACAATCAGAGCCTTTTATTTAGGAGTTTAAATTCAAGACGTGTAATAAGATTGAGAAGCCATTAATGAAGGTGAAGCAGTTGCTGGTAGGAGCAGAAACTGAAACAAATGCTGAGATAAGAGAAAACAGCCAAGTCCTTTTTACAGTGAAACATAGAGAATGAAGGGATAGTGGGGCAAGGAGATGACCACGTCACTAGGGCTATGCTGGATTCTGACAATCTTTCAAATTACAAAATGCACACGAATGTTTACAATCACCAGTTCTGCAGCTATCTTATATTCTCTTATGAAACTTGGATATACAGCCAAGATTGTCATAAACATTCTACAAAATACGTCCAACCCTTAGAGGTAACCAAAGGGAATCTTCATTCCTTATAACTTGAAGGGTCTAATATGTTATAAAAATAATGTATGTCAGGGCAGAAAATAGAGAAATACATAAAGAGGAAAGTAAAAATTAGCTATAAACCCATCACCTGATACATTAAACATTCTGATGATTAATCTTATGTGTTAACTTGGAGGGTGTTTTTGATGAGATTAACATTAGAGTGATGAGCCTGAGTAAAGTAGACTGTCCTCTATAATGTGGTGGCCAATATCCAATCAGTTTAGGGCCTAAAAGACTCCCTGAACAAGGGAGAATCCTCCTGCAGTCCCCAGACTTCGGCACTACTGGCTCTTCTGGGCCTCTAGGCTACTGGCCTTTGGACTGGAGCTGGAACATCAGCTCTCTTGGGTCTCAAGCCTACCAGCCCACACTGAGATTCTGGACTTTCCAGACGCCTTAATCATGTAAGCCAATTCCCTATAATCAATCTATCAATCGATCTCTCTCTTCCCACACATACACATATTTACATATATATACTTACACACACACGCACACACACACACACCCTATAGGTTCAATTTCTCTGGAGAATCCTAACAAAACCGTTGATAAAATTTGTTTATTTTCTTCCAGTTCTTCTGTGTCCTTTTCCCCGTGTCATTAAACACTGCCTGTAAACCATGATTTTAATGATTATACAGCATTCCAGAGGATGGATGTTTTATAATTTATTTATCTAATCTATTGGATGACACTTGGGAATTGTTTCTAAGCCTATGATATGACAAGAATACCTACTTATACATAAATTGATACATGAATTTTCCATATATATGATTATTTTCCTAGAATAAATGTCTAGGTATGGAATTAATGGGAAAGGGTATGAATATCTTAAAAGTTCTGACACGTTGCCAAAATGCTCTCCAGAAAGCAGTGTAATCAGTGTACATTTTATAGCATCTTTGCCAACATAAACAATTTTAAAATCTTACATAATTAAATTTTAAGCAATTATGTAAAAATCAATGCTTGTAAAACTGAAAAACTGAAAGAGAGAAAGCATGAAATGATTTAAGATGTCCACAAAGTGGAACACTGATAAGCTTCTGCATCTGACCTACCTATATACTTTACTTCTATATCTGCCAGTGCCTGCAGACAGTTCTCATAAGTTACTTCCTCAATACCGAGCATTCCAACAGCATCATACACCTGTTTGGTCTGCACAATGAGCTCCTCAGTTCTTGTTTTAATTTGCTCTGGTGAAAGATCCCATCTTAAAACATTTCTGCCAGCCACAGTATAGGAAGACATTGCCTGAAGAGAAGACATCACTTCTCTTCCTAATGTCATTCTGAGTAAATTCCTGGAACCACCAACTCTAAAAAGAATCAGAAAAAGAGTAAGAATTAGGGATTTCGGTTGGTTCAAAGTCAACGTATAAATGTGCATTATAAAATTAAATTTTAAATTAAAAATAACTTTTTTTTTTAAAAAAACAAGCAAATATTTTCAGGTGAACACATATGCACAAAACTAAGTAACTTGTATTTTCTATTTTTCTTGCATAATTACATAGTTTTAATGAAATTTGTATAATTCAAACACTGAATTGTGTAATTAAATCATATAGAAAAATAAAGTCAGGTGTTGAAGCTATAATAATTTTCCTTCATAAATTAAATCAGTAATCTTCCCTCTCTCTTTTTTTTAAGACAGGGTCTCATTCTGTTGTCCACGATGGAGGGCAGTGACGTGATCATAGTTCACTGCAGCCTTGACTTCATCGGCTCAAGTGTTCCTCCAACCCCAACCTCCCAAATAGCTGAAACTACAGGGACATACCACCATACCCAGCTAATTTTTAAAAATTATTTGTAGAGATGAGGTCTCCCCATATTGCCCAGGCTGGTTTTGAACTCCTGAGCTCAAGCAATCCTCCTGCCCCGGCCTCACAAAGTACTGGGATTACAGGTGTGAGCCACTGCACCTGGCCAGTATCTTTTTTATTTTAATATTTTTCCAGTGCTAACTTCCACCTACTATGTACATAGACTCAAAAAAACCTTGCAAGTTTAGCAAGGAAACATTAAAAACTTCTCTTCCTATACTGAACGTCAATTTTCTTAACCAAAATTTCATGTAAATTAAGAATGACAATTTGAATTTAAGACTTGGAAAATAAACTCTGGGATAGCTATGGCATTATCCTAAAAGAAAAAAAGAAAAAAGAAATTGTTAAGAATAATGATACCAGTCTTTACTCCCTTAAAACATTCAAACTAGTAATACTGATGTCATGTTTCTCTCTCTATCTATATACACATGCACATATATACATAAATGTAAGTATATATAATTTTAGGGCTTATAAATAAAAATGTTATATTTAGTAGCTAACATTTATTGTCTGTTCAGGCACGGTTCAAAATACTTCCCATGCAGTAACTCACTCAGTCATCCAACAACCCTCTAAGTTATATACTGTGGTTAGTCTTGTTTTACTGAAGAGAAAACTAAAACACAGAGAAGTTAAGTAACTTCCCTAAAGCCATGCAGCTAGTTGTAGGGTCACAGGTAGGATTAAAAGCCAGGCAGTATGGATCCAGAACCCATATTCTTAACCACTATGCTAAGCTTCATTTCTATTATCTTACAGGACCCCAAAACAACCTTATAAGGTAGGTAGGGCATTATTGTATTCTCTTCTAATGAAGCAACTGAAGCCTCAGAGAGACTAAGTGACTTGTTTAAAGTCATTCATCCAGCTAATATTTATGAGCATGTACTGTATCCAGTTCATGACAGACGATGGGGATAAATGGCAAATTGTCTTAGACCCTGACATTCTAACATAGTAGAAAGGACAAATGGATAAACATGCAATTATACTACACTGAGATGAGTGTTATGACAAGGGTAAGCAGAGAGAACTCCAAAAGAAGGAAACTCCATTCTGGTCTTGGGGCAGGGCAAATGTGTCAAGAAAGATTTTCTAGAAAGAGCAACTAGCAAACCAACATTTGAACAATGTGTAGGAATTATCCAAAGGTAATGCCATAAGGGGAGAGAAGGCTTAAAAGGTAAGTAGAGACATTTAGCAAATGAAGAGCCTTGGGAACCATCAGAACCTCTAACCTTGGCCAGGCATCGTGGCTCATGCCTATAATTCCAACATTTTGAGAGACTGAGGCAGGCAGATTGCTTAAGGTCCAGGGTTCAAGACCAGCCTGGGCAAAATAGTGAAACATTGTCTACATGAAACATTAAAACAACAACAACAACAACAAAAAACTCCCCCAAACATCTAATCTTATTCTGAAGGCAATTCGAGAGCCATAGAAGGGTTTTAATCAGGTGAGAGATACCAGATTTGTATTTTAGAGAAATCGCTCAAATTATAATGAGTTGAAAGGTTTGTAAAAGAGATCATTCAAGAGAGAAGTTGTTCTTGGGGCTGTAATTGGGGCTCATGATTAAAGTATACAAAACTAGGAAATAGGGGGAATTGGAATGATTTAAAATATATTCAGGAGTTGGACTCAATAGGACTTGGTACTGAATGGATGGAGGTGGTAGAGGTGAGAGAGTCAAGAGAGTCAAGGGAAAGGAGGCTTTTTGGGGGAAAAAAGAGAAACTCAATTTTGGACATGCCAAGTTTGAAGTGCCTACAGAACATGTAAGAGGAATTCATTAATATTAAGTGGTAATCGTATTTATAGGAGTACCCAAGGGAGTTTGCAGAGGAGAGAAAAGCATTGGGGCCCTAACTCTAATATGATCACTGAGGTAGAAGGAACATTAGGCCAAGATGGGTTCTAGGAAGTTGTGACAAGTAAGCAGTGAAAACAGTACCAAACATACAGATGTTGAGAAAAACTGAAAAGTCTTTGTTGAATACAGCAGCAGAATGCCATTCACGACTCTGGCTAAAGCAGCGTCAGGGGAGCAGCAGGGGTATAGGTCCGACTACTATGATGGAGGAATAAGGAAGAGGTGAAGAACTGGAGACAGTGTGCACCTAGGCAATTCTCTGTGGATTTGGCCATGGAAAGAAGAAGAGCTAATGCAGTGTAGCTGAAAGAGGTTGAGACACAGAATAGATACATTTTTCACATAGGAGAGACCTAAATACTGACCTCCTCATCTTTACTCTCCACAAGAACTCATGTCCACATACTAGTTGATGCTTACAACTCGAGGCTGCCAGGCTATTTTCTAATACATTTTCACATTTCTTCTTCCACCAGTTGAGTTACACACTAATGGTTAAGCCTGTTGTTCCAAAACCTGTTTATGCCTGTTATGCTTATTTTCATGTAATTTAAATATTTGACTGATTAAATGTATACGAAATTTAAAAACTTATTTCTGGGATACGTAAAAGCTTTCAGAAATACTTTAAAAAAGAGAGTTACAAAAAAGTTCAACTCCCACAAAAAACTTGTCCTTATGAAAGATTGGGAAAGGAATTGTGACAATTCAGAAGGCTTCTGAATTCATACTACTTATATGTTTCTTATACTCATGTTCCACTTTCGAGAAGTTGAAACTGGAAATCAAAGATGATGCATTATAGGTGTAGTTTATACAAGGACAGTAAGAAATGCCAATCAAATCATTTATAGTTAACAAAAGGCCTTGGTTTTAGATCAAAAGATTTGGGAATAAATACATTTTAAATTTGCACAAAATATTTAAGAAATTTATCATAGTTATGATACTACTTGAAACCACCTTTTTTTTCAATTACATTATTAAGGTATTTAGAGAGACTGAGCTCCCTACAGAGATAGGAAGAAATGGAATATAAAACATGATCAATGTTTTAGACAGAAAAACTATAGTCTCAGTAAAATCAATAAAACAGTAAAATGGGAGTAGTCAGGTTATAGTAAAAATGTGAGATATCTGAATTTAAGACCTCAAGGATTAAGCAGTTTCTCTGCAAGAGTGTAAAGAAACAAGAGTCTAGTTTGGATAGATTGCCTATGTGAACACTGGAGTCAGCAGATTGATGGTGGATCCTGGGAGGAGAAAGGAAGACTGAACCAGGGACCCGAGTACCTGAAGAAGGAACTCCCAGCTGATTGGGGGAGACAACATGAGCAGGATATAAAATGGGAAAACCAGATCATGAGCTTCAAAGGTGTTTTTACACAATGAAGAAGTGCTGGACATCACAGTGGTTGCAGGGGGGCCTCTGGGGGAAAAGATACTGATCTTTCCTCCTTACTTTGTGGTATGGGGTGTGGGAGGAAGAGGGATGCATGGGAAATATTTTTGTCAGGGTTCAGTGGATTTTAGAAAAGGTCAGGAAGAGAAGTGAAGATCCAGGGAAGAGTATGAAAAAGTGGAGGACTTTATTTACCATAGGACAAGGGTTCCAGAAATAACAATGGAGAAGTCAGTGCAGTAGATGGTTAGATACAAATTGGTTATCTAGCCATTAACCTCTTCCCCTACCTAATTATATGCACATCTTCCTCTCAACACTCATACACCCCCAACACAGTTCATGTTCTTTGAAGGTAGCTGTCCCTGCCCTCAGTACTCTTGCTTGGAATGCTGTGAGAGAAGGGGGTCTCATTCCCACTAAGTGTCAGTACACTTGTGTCCTTGATTGCAGCTGGCAGCCATCCTATGAGAATAAGCAGAATCTGATTTATGATAAAACAGACACTTTGAATGGCAGAATAAAGGAAGGAAACCAAATATTTAAAGACACCATAGAGCTCATGGATCAACTAATTGTAAAGCCTGACCGTTCCAGTTACGAGTCAGTAAGTCCCCTTTATGGTGAAATCAGTTAGAATGGGGTTTTATATTATTTGCCTCATATAGGATTCTACTGATAAAGGAATAAGTATAGGGAGAAACCAACAGTATGGAGGTCAGAGTACAAGAAATGGCAGATGAGTAGAGGGTCTTACATACTTGGTGTTGGTGCAAAATAATAAAGATGTGAAGTTCAGGATTTATACAGTTGGCTGAAAATTTCCAAAATAATTATTTCTGCCAACAGACGCCACTAAGAAAGAGTCAGTCATGGCCATGACAGGCTGTACTGTCAAGGAAGTCCCAGCATAGGTAAAAAGGCTGGCCCTGAGATGACTGAGTTACAGGAATATTAAAGAGAAGAACGACGACGAAAACATAGGACGTATCCATCTTAATACCCTGTTCTTTTCACCACTCCTCTTAGTATAAACCAGTGACTACAGATAAATTTCTATTAATACTCAGGTTTCTTTTTTTTGGAGACAGTCTCACTCTATCGCCCAGACTGGAGTACAATGGCGTAATCTCAGCTCATTGCAACCTCCACCTCCCAGGTTAAAGCGATTCTCGTGCCTCAGCCTTCTGAGTAGCTGGAATTACAAGCTTGTGTTACCATGCCTGGCTAGTTTTTTGTATTTTTATTAGAGACAGGGTTTCACCATGTTGGCCAGGCTGGTCCTGAACTCCTAACCTGAAGTGATCCGCCCTCCTTGGCCTTCCAATGTGTTGAGATTATAGGCATGAGCCACCGTGCCTAGCCTATTACAGAGTTTTAAAAGAAAATTACTTCAAGCATTTCACTGATAAGATGACCTTCATTGGTTTTCATCTATTTCCTAACATTTACTGGAAGGTTGAGTGGTCATAGCATATCTGATTGTTAAGTTTTATTTTGTTTTTAATTGACACATAATAATTGTACATCTTTATGGGTACAGTGCGATGTTTCAACACATGTGTACATTGTGTAATGATCAAACCAGGTTAATTAGCATAACTATCACCTCAAACACTTGTCATTTATTTGTAGTGGGAAAGTTAAACTGATAAAGATGTCAATACCTCCACTTTGGCTGGACACATATACGTTTTATAGTTTCCAAGGCAGCTAGTGAAAAGCTATTTCTCCCTTAATGTAATACTATTCCCTGAACCTGGAAGGGCTAAAAAGACAGAAACAAACGTTAGAAATCATGATGTCACGAGTCAACTAAATATATTAAAATTTTTATCTTAATACTTTTTTCCCTCACCTTCTGGGATTTTACCTTAATTCTTTTCAGGATTCATAATTCTTGTTACCAAAGAAAAGGAATGGTGACAGGGGAATGCCTTATACTTCTAACTAAAACATTTTGATCTACTGAGTACTTCATCTCTGCTTTTCCTCTCCCATCTTCATTTTGCGGAGCATCCCTCTTCTTCCCCTTTGTTGCATTTTCAAGCTCACCCAATGCTTTAGATGCTGGTACATTGATCTCGTCTTCCCCTTCCGTGCCTCTACAGTACTGGAAAGAACTGCACCCGGGTGGGAAAACCAGTGCACCTGTAGTCATCCAGCAGCTGCGCTTGTATTCTTGAGAATCTGGTGAAGATTTTTCTCTGACTTTTTGCAGCTGAGAGCTATATAAGTCAAAAGCAGACAACCGGCATGAGCCCGCCTTTTCCTACAGCAGTTATTATGTCTAGTAATTTGAAAATGAAAAAGTAGATAAAATCTGAGATTCCAGTTGTCTAATTAAACACTATATATTTTTTTCCTACTACAAAATTCCAGGCTCTTTATTATTTCTGTTTCAATCATCATACCTTCTTCATCATCTCCTCTGTTTTCAAAACACTTTTCAAAACATGACCTTTGTGATTTTTTTTTTTTTTTTTTGGAAACAGGGTCTCACTCTCTCACCCAGGCAAGAGTCCAGGTGACGTGATCATGGCTCACTGTAGCCTCAACCTTCCAGGGTCAGGTGATCCTCTTACCTGAGCCTTCCAAGTAGCTGGGACTATAGGTGTGCATGACACCTAGCTAATTTTTTGTACTTTTTGTAGAGATGTGGTTTTGCCATGTTGCCCAGGCTGGTCTTGAACTCCTAAGCTCAAGCGATCCTTCCACCTCAGCTTCCCAAAATGTTGGGATGACAAGCATGAGTCACTGCAACAGGTCAACCCTGTGAAATTTCTAACCAAGAAATAATACAGAATACCCTAGTAGAATTGACAGGAAGGTGCATTTGCTAGCACTGTAATCTCCTGTATCCAAAGTAATATAATAATAATAATAGTGTTTAGGCAAAGGAAGAAAGCTAGATAAATTTTGACAGAGATCATCAGGTTACAGAATTTCATTTGGACAAATGAGTATGCCATAGTTATTCTGAGTTAATTATTGCCTTGAGACTTTTGTAAAATATTTTATGGAATGTACTTTCAGAAATGTTGATTTATGGGGTTCATTTTCTTTTGAAGCATAGTTTGAAGTCCTCTACTTCCTCTCATCAAGGCTTTCACCATTCCAGTTCACCCAGATCTGAGCTTCTACCACCTTTCATCTGTGCCATTCATTTTAGACATTTAAATTACTGTCATCACCTATTCAATTAGTTTGTTTTATATTCTAAATGAAACTAGGACTTTCTCAAGCACAATGGCCATTGTACATTTCTTTCATCACAAACTCCCACCCCAATGCACTGCACACTGATGAGCAGACAGATGTTCATTATACACTTGAAACAAGATGGGACAAATATGGCAAAAACATTAAAGCAACACCATCTTCCCTCATCATCACAAGTAAACATTCATACAGGGAAACACGTTTTATTAGAGCCAGGGCTATGGTGAAACTATATTATGTAACATTTTACAACTTCTACCTCCTACCAATTTACATTTTTTCCATCCCGTTCCCTGTCACCATGTCACTGTGTTGTACTACATGGTTGGCAGGACATTTCCAGAAATTTGTGCCAATTCTTTGAAACACTTGGCAAATATTCCTAGTATTTGCTTTGCAACTAATGTTTCTCTACAAACTGCTCTTGAGGTCTGCATTAAATCAATCCCCCCTCAAGACTGGAATTCCTGTATAAGTTTAATTATTTCTCTTGTGTAGCTATTACATCAGAAACACTCTAACCCTGATTTCTACTATTCACAAAGTTGTCTTTCTAGCCACTGTTTTGACTAAATCACCCCTCTCCTCACAACTTCTCAGGCCATAGCTCAAGTCCAGGGTCCTTTCATCAGAGCATATAGGACTCCTTTATTTCTGATTTCTGCAATGCCAAAGCCCAGCTACATACCTCACTGAGGCTTACCTGTTTCTCTTTTTCTTTCTCCTTCCTTCTTTTCTTTCTTCTTTCCTTGTTTCTCTTTTTTTTCTGTATTTCTCTCTCTCTTTCTCTTTACTTTTTTAAAAGACAAGGTCTCACTCTGTTGCCCAGGCTGGAGAGTAGTGGTGCAGTCATAGCTCACTGTAAACTAGACCTCCTGGACTCAAGCAATCCTCCTGCTTCAGCCTTCCAAGTAGCTGGTACTACAGGTGTGTGCCACCACACCCAGCTAATTTTTAAATTTTTAATAGAGATGGAGTCTTGCTATGTTGCCCATAGTGAGCAACTCCTGGGCTCAAGCAATCCACCCGCTTTGGCTCCCAAAGTGCTGAGATTACAGGCATGAGCCAATGCTCCTGGCCAACTTATCTATTTCTTCAGGTATTTAGTCCATTTCTTTCTTGAAGCCTTCAGCCAAGCAGCACATTATCCACTAGACCTGTGCAGTCCAACATAGCAGGCACATGTAGTTATTTAAATGAATTATGAGTAAATAAAATAAAAAATTCAGTTTCTCAGTTGTACCAGGCACATTTTAAATATCCAATAGCCACTTGTAGTAAGTGGGTACCACACTGGACAGCACAGATAATGTTTTCACCACTGCAGAAAGTTCGAATGGACAGCACCGACTGGACGATCTCATTCCTGAGATTCCACGTGACAGCACGTGTATGCCAAGCAGCCCTGCCTGTGCCCTTCCTCAGGTACCCTTTCTCCTTTCCACTCGCAAACCAGGTTCTAGGTGTCTTCTCTGGAAGGAAGAAAGGACAGAGAAACAGAGGAAGGGAGAACTCATTTACTGAGTAGCTCATGTGTGCAGGGAGTGTTAAAACACTCATCTAATTCTCACAATGTGGAGAAATAAGGAGTAAGCGCTACTTTCAACAGCATAGTCTGGCAGAAAAGACTTTCAGTTCTTTGCATAGGGAGCAGGGCCAAGGGTATTGATAACATGATCAGAATATAAAAATGGTTTTTCCACAAGACTGTTTAAATTTCAAGTCCTTATTATTTTACAAGTGAGAATTAATCTTATTCACTGACTGAGCTTACTAAGATAGAAGTCATAAAAGTTTACCTAAAGGTTTCAGATACAAGACCTTCAACACAGCAAATATTTGTGAACTTACTGCTTTCTCTCTGCTCTGTGTCCTTTCACAGCATACATTCTGCCACTGTCCCAAAGGTTCGGCATCACCAGTTGGTGAAGCTCTCCCATCATGCCAGTCTCTTTCTCCGACACTCACCCCTCGCCCTACATCCTCAACCTTGTCACAGGGCACTGGCTTTTCCGCTTTGTCTTAACTGTAACCTGGATTCCTGGTGAATGCACTGCCTCTCCCATGAAGTGCACTCACATTCTCTCAAGTTCCTCACACTAGGAGGCCTTGACACAGGGTAAGCCTCTCCTTGATCCTCAAAAGGGTGTCCAAATCATTACTGCACTACAATTCTAATCCTCTGAGGCTACTGGCTTCCTGCTACATCCCTTATTAACTCTCTTTGTTGCTATCATCAACTAAACTCTTTGCCATTTTCTCACATTCACCAAAGAATTAGCTCTACAGTCCCTGTATTAGTCTATTTTTATACTGCTATGAAGAAATACCCAAGACTGGATAATGTATAAGGAAAAAGAGGTATAATGGACTCACAGTTTCACATGCCTGGGGAGGCCTCACAATCATAGCAGAAGGTGAAGGAGGAGCAAAGTCACATCTTACACAGTGGCAGGCAAGAGAGCGTGTGCAGGGAGCTGCCCTTTATGAAACCATCAGATCTCATGAGACTTATTCACTATCACGAGAACAGCACAGGAAAAATCCACCCCCAGATTCGATTACCTCCCATTGGGTTCCTCCCATGACACATGAGGATTATGGGAGCTATAATTCAAGATGAGATTTGGGTAGGGACACAGTCAAACCATTATCAGTCCCTGTCTAAAGTTCCATAATCATCCCAGGGAGACTCTAAGGGTGGGTGGACAAGGCTTACCACTCCCTTAACTTCAGTTTCTTTTCTTTTTCTCTCTCTTTTCTTTTTGGGACAGGGTCTCATTCTGTTGCTGAGGCTGGAGTGCAGTGGTGTGATTATAACTCACTGCGGCCTCAACTTCCTGAGCTTAAGCACTTGATCCTCCCATTTCCCTAATAGCTGGGACTACACGCATGCACCATCATGCCTGGCTAATTTAATTTTTGTAGAGATGGGGTTTCGCTATGTTGCCCAGGCTGGTCTCAAATTCCTGGGCTCAACAATTCTCCCACCTTGGTCTCCCAAAGTGCTGCGATTACAGGCATGAGCCACTGTGCCCAGCCAACGTCACTTCCTTAATCTATTTTACTCCAAGAACCTTTGTGTTTATTCTTCTTACCACCATTTGAAGATGCTCCTTGGAAATCATAAAGTCAGCTATTCCACTGCAATCACAACCTTCTATCTTTTCAGCTTCCATTGATCTACTCCCATGGTTCTTAGTTTTCCATCTCCCTTAGAACTCCAGTCCTTTAATCCCTCTATTTTCGCACTCTAACAGACCTCTCCCACAGCTCCACCCTCAGACCTGGATGACTGCTGTACTTTGTTTTTGTTTTTGAGACAGAGTCTTGCTCTGTTGCCCACGCTGGAGTGCAGTGGCGGGATCTTGGCTCACTGCAACCTCCACCTCCTAGGTTCAAACAATTCTCCTGCCTCAGCCTCCCAAGTAGCTAGGATTACAGGCGTGTGCCACCATCCTTCTTGGGCTTTTGTGATAATGATTCCTCTTTTCATTTGATGTCACTGGCTGTTCCCTCATGATTTTTATCATCAGCTGTCTTTTTTTCAGTTTTGTTTTTGTTTTTTAGCCCCTTCTCAGGATTCCTTAGAGCTCTTCAGGATTCAGTTCTATGGCCTCTTTTCTTTTCTTTACATCTTGCACACCATGCCTGTTCCATTTGTATGGCTACACATGTCACCTATAGCTAAAGAATTATAGATCTGTACCTCCAGCACAAATCTCCTGAATTCTAGATCTGTACCTCCAGCACAAATCTCCTGAATTCTAGACCCATATGACCAACTGCCTGCTGGGTAGCTCCACTTGGATGTCAATGGTCATCTTAAATACAGTATGTCTAAAATTAAATTGCTCATCTTCCTTGCCCCCAGAACCAAATCTGTCCTCCTCTTTTATTCCTTATCTCAGGGATGATCACCAGTATGTACTCAGTTGTCTGAATCAGAAACCCAGGAGGTTCTTCCTGGATGCCTTCTAATCTATTCTGCAGATTGCCTGCAGAGTAATCATCCTAAAATGTAAATCTGATCATGACACTCCCTTTCAATGGCATGGTTCCCCAGTGACTTCAGGATCAAGTTCAAGCTACCTACTTCTGAATCTGCCCTAACTACCATGTTGGCTTTGTCAGTGCCATCCTTTTGCTCTTGTATCTAAGCTCCAGACATAATGAACTACTTTCACATCTCCTTCTAACTGTTAAGCTCTCCTCAGGCCTTTACCAAGAGTTTACATGCATGTTCTTATTTAATCCTCCCAATAAGCCCAGAGGAAGATATGAGCAATCCAATTTACTGGGTACAGAGAAGTAAAGTAGCTTGTTCAAGGTCACATAGCATTTGTGCAGCTGGGATTCAAACCCAAGCCTGACTCCAGAGCCCATACTCCTTTGTAGTTTTATTTATAAACTGAAAAGTATCCGAGGGCCCTTATTCTTTATTATCCTATACTGATGTTGCAACTCCCATCCCAGAAAAGGTAATCATCAAATTTTTCACCAATTGCACTTCTCTGATTTTGTATTTTGCTTTTAATGGGGAGAGAATAAGTGCATTAAAGCATAAATATTTATATCACATGTCTGACTTGTTGTCTATACCATGCCCTGAGAGACTGCTGCAGGGGCTGTGGAGGAGTGCCCCACTTTAGCTTTTATCCAGCTCTGAAAAACAGGTCACACAGACTTGGGCAGCTTTTCAGTCACCTGTTCTCAAAGAGTAAAACCACTCAAACCTGGATGACCTCGATGGCTGCCCTCTGCACCCAGGTCTCATTTTTTTCCAGAGCCCTTTAATGAACTGTTCATAGGTAATCAATTAAACCATTTGGAAACAGTGTACTCCCAGGAAACGGCAAATTCTTCCTTAAAGTACTCAAACAATCTACATCTTTTATTGATAAGGTTCAACTGAGGCATTCTTTTCTTTCTTTTTTTTTTTTTTTGAGACGAAGTCTCACTCTCTCACCCAGACAGGAGTGCAATGGCATGATTTTGGCTCACTGTAACCTCTGCCTCCCAGGTTCAAGTGATTCTCCCGCCTTGGCCCCCTGAGTAGCTGGAATAAAAATTTTTGTATTTTTAGTAGAGACAAGTTTCATCATGTTGGCCAGGCTGGTCTTGAACTCCTGACCTCAGGTGATCCACCTGCCTCGGCCTCCCAAAGTGCTGGGATTACAGGCATGAGCCAATGTGCCCAGCCTCAGCTGAGGTATCCTAAGAAAGCACTCCATGCAATAAATGCTGGTTCTTTATTCCCTATTGATAGGATTTACTGACTTGTTACTATCATCTATTATCTGGAATTATGAATATAATTCAGACATCACCAAAAAAAAAAGGCGGGGGGAGAGAGAGGCTTATTATAAAAGGACTTCCCAAGAAATAGTTGATTCAGTGATTCCTTCAGCAAATATTTACTGAGGTTACAAAGATGAATAAGACAAAGTTATTACCTTTCAGTAGCTTACAGACTTGTGAGGAAGAAATACAGAAAGAGACATTAGAATATCAGGTAGCAGGCTGGGTGGGTGTGGTGGCTCATGCCTGTAATCCCAGCACTTTGGGAAGCCAAAGAGAGCCCAAAGTTCAAGACCAGCCCGGGAAACATGGTGAGATCTCATCTATAGTCCCAGCTACTTGGGAGGCTCACTTGATCCCAGGAAGTCAAGGCTACAGTGAGCCACAGTTGTGCCACTACACTCCAGCCTGGGTAACAGAGTAAGACCCTGTCTCTAAAAATAATAATGAAATAAAAGAATATCAGGTAACAAATTCTATATAAATAAAGCAATGGAGAATGAAGAGGGCAGTGCGTGCGACTCTGCCTTGGGGAATCTAGGAAAGACTTCAATAAGGATGTAACTTCTAAACTGGCTGAGTCTTTCAAGATAGCTCTACGAGGTAAGGTGGGTACATGGGTTTAATGGGGTGTGGAGGGATGGGAGGTAAGGCTAAAATAGGTTAGATCAGACTGTGTGTCTTTTTAGTGACTTTCATAAATAAACCAATGAAGGAAACAGAAATGCTTTAATTGGGTTGGAAATTTGTGATGCACAATGTATTAAGATGACGGACAGGTTGGGGCTTAAACACAGTTCTGAATATTGGTGGCTGTTAAGTCTTGCAAGAAATTATGGGGCCATTCTTTTCTGTTTTCTATAACTATGAGTTTCTTCTCCATCTCTCATTCTGCACATACAGACATAACCTTAGAATTCAGTTCTCCTCTTTCATACTGTTTGTATAAAGTATTTTTTTATCATTATTGGCTATTAATAAACAGCTAATGGAATTGATCTAGAGTATCATACTTTTATTTTATTTCAACCAGGATTTGTGGAAAGTTTTCTAAGTATATTCCAGAAAATGTTACGCACAGTTACTTCTAACTGAAAGTTCCTTAAGTTCAATGCATCAGGATCTATATGTCGGTTAGTTATTTGTTCTATATAGTCTGTATTAAAAAGTTTAAAAATAAATGATACTTCTTTTGAAGATTGTTTTGGCCTTTTTTATCTGTAAGACAAAAAGTCTATGTTTATAAATTAATCCCCTATGTAGTCCCTGGTGCTTAGTAAATATTTGTTGATGGAATTAAAATCCATGTGAATACGGAGCTTTGTCACTACCCAGTGCTAGCCATAGCTATAGCAGCAAGGCTGACTGATCTGCTTCCCCAAGTCAGGAGAGGAATTGAAGACATTTTTCCTTGTAATTCTACTAGAATGTAAGCTCTTTGAAAATGTGGTCCATGTCTTAGTCATTTTTGTATTTCTTGGCAAATGTGGAAGAATATGTTCAGCACATAACATGTATGTTTTAACTGTTCAATCAATGAGTATAGAAATGTGATGAAAATCTAAATGAGTCTGTCCTAAAATGACCACTAAGTTCAGTCCCAGACACCAAGTAAATAAAGCAAATGATAAAGCCATCAAAAGAAGATGCTCAAACAACAACAGAGTTGTTGAAGAAAAGTAATTATGTGAGAGACACGTCATAAAGAGGCTTTGAGTCATGGATAGATAATCTACAATATATGCCAGTACACTTGAAAAGCAAAGTGCTATGATTTGACTGCTCTTGCCTCCACCTGCTGGTATAGGAAGGAAATTTTTTAGATTGGGCAGAAATTGTTTAGCAGCAATAGAAAAATGCTAGGAAAACAGTGGGTTTTCAAAGTTATCTTGCCAAGATAATATATAAACTTCCTATAAACAACCATTCACGAAAACTGTACACCATGAACTCAGCTACAATTATTTTGAGTACAGAGAAGAATTACCCTAAATACGGAGATATTCTGACCTTTATTCTGAGTAGCCTCTAGCAGCTGGTAAAGTCAAAAGCATTATGAGTTTTCCTTCATTGTACAGTCTCTTTTTTGTATTGACAAAAACTGCATTTAAATTTGAGGACTAGAATGACCAATACAACTTCAGTGGTCTAATCTTGGTCTTACGTAGTATAAATAAACAATTTATTTTGGAAACAGTGCCACATACATCCTTAATGTGTACAACTTCCTCTAGCAGTAAGACTTAAAAGTAGAAATGGTTACACAAAGGCTCCCATAGGAATGAACAATGATTTATTTTCAACTTTTTACAAAATGTTCATAATCCATTTTTTTTAAAAAGGTAATTTTATTCTAGATTTTGTAATGTAGTAAGTTCTTGTTTCCAAATTTCATTGTAAATAAATGAAAAGGAACTCTTCAAAATTTTCTTTTTTAAGAGATATGTATAAAAATTTTAAAATGTTAGAAACTACTTAAGGGCATATGAAAAACTGCACGATGCTAGAAATATTTGTAATATTTCTGCCACTGACAAATAGAGCTTTTAGAAAAGGTTCGTATTACAAAGTTGAACAAAAATCTAGGGTTCTAAAAAATAAGTAACAAAAGATAATTAATTTTCTTCTAATTTTGTATATGACACAGCTAGCTTAATGATTACAGGTTCTAAATAAATTGATTATACATGAACTTGAAGAGATTTCTTTTATTAAATCCTATCCCTGGCTTACGAAAAGCCACCTGAGACCACAGAGCATATACAATCAAAAGCTGCTTCACAAATGAAATAAAGTGTTCCTTGATTCATTACTAAAGGGACTATCCACATACATGGAAAACCACAATTCAGATATTTCCCTTTTATTTTTCTCTAGAAACATGAATAAATTGCTTTTGGCACACTTAATTGGTGTTTAGGGCATACTTTTCACAATTGAAGTCCTCAGTAAATTACTCAGGAGAGAGACTCTCTTCTTTCAGTACATTATTTAATACTTACGCTTGCGTGTGTGTGTCATTTACACATACAAATTTTGTGGTGTGAATGATGATGCCTAGATCCTCATCCAAGGCCTGGCTAATAGTTGGTTTGCTTCTTTTTAAGACTGGTTCAGTCAAAAATAAGTGTTTATTATTTTTATGTGTGACAATGGTATTATGATTATGTTTTTGAAAAAAAATTTCACAAAGTGATCTACAGATTGAATGCAATCCCTATCAAAATACCAATGACATTCTTCACAGAAATAGAAAACCAATCTCAAAACTTGTATGAAACCACAAAAGGCTCCAAATAACCAAAGCAATTTTGAGCAAAAAGAATAAAGTTGGAGTTATCATACTACCTGACTTCAAAATATCTTACAAAGGTCTGACATGGTGGCTCACACCTGCAATCCCAGCATTTTGGAAGGCCAAGGTGGGCGGATCACTTGAGGTCAGGAGTTTGAGACCACCCTGGCCAACTGGTGAAACCCTGTACTAAAAATACAAAATAAGCTGGGTGTGCTGGTGCACATCTGTAATCTCAGTTACTTACTCAGGTGCCTGAAGCAGGAGAATCGCTTGAACCAGGGAGGCAGAGGTTGCAGTGAGCTGAGATTGCGTCACTGCACACCAGCCTAGGCAACAGAGCAAGACTCCTTTTCAGAAAAAAAAAAAAAAAAAAAAAAAAGAATTACATATATATATAACAAAGAAGCCATAGTAACCAAACAGCATGGTACTGGTATAAAAACAGGCACATAGCTGATGGAACAGCCTAGAAAGCCCAGAAATAAATCCACGCATTTATGGCCAACCGATTTTTGATGAAGATGCCAGGAACACACAATGAAGAAAAGACAGTCTCTTCACTGAATGGTGTTGGGAAAACTGGAGATCCACATGCAGTCGAATGAAATTAAACCCTCATGTCATCCCATATATAAAAATCAACTGAAAATGGATTAAAGACATAAATGTAAGATCCTCAACTGTGAAACTACTAGCAGAAAACTGTTATGGTTTGAATGCTTGTCCCCTTTGAAACTCATGTTGAAACTGAATCCTCAGGGTAACAGTATTAAGAGGTGGAGCTGTTAAGAGATGACTGGGTTGTGAGGGCTTTGCCTTCATGAGTGGATTAATGCATTTATGAATTAGCAGGTGAATTAACAGGGATTAACAGGAGTGGGTTAGTTATCAGAAGAGTGGATCTGTCATAGGAGCCAGTTTGGTTTTCGGTGTGCCCCATTCACCATGTGATGTCCTCCACCATGCTATGACACACTGAGAAGGCCCTCACCAGATGCAGCCCCTCCACCTTGCACTTCCCAGCTTCCAGAACTGTAAATAATAAATTTCTTTTCTTTATAAATTACCTAGCCTCAGGCATTTAATTGCAGCAACAGAAAATGAACTAAGACAGAAAATATATGGGAAAAGCTCCATAACATCAGTGTGGGCAATGATTTTTTGGATATGACCCCAAAAGCACAGTCAACAAAAGCAAAAGTAGACAAATGGGATTACATCAAACTAATAAGCACAGCAAAGGAAACAATAAACAGAATGAAGAGACAACCTATAGAATGGGAGAAAATATTTGCAAACTATACATCTCATAAGGGGTTAAAATCCAAAATATAAGTAACTCAATAAACTCAATAGCAAGAAAACAACCCCATTAAAAAATGGGCAAAGGACTCAAATTGACATTTCTCAAAAGATAACATATAAATGGCAAACAGGTATATGAAAAAAATGCTCAACATCAACATTAGGGAAATGTAAAAAAACCACAATGAGACATCATCTCACACCTGTTAAAATAGCTATTATGGAAAAGACCAAAGATAGCAAGTCTTTGGTGGAGAAAAGGGAACCCTCACACACTGTTGTTAGAAATATGAATTCACACAGCCATTATGGAAAACAGTATGGAGGTTTCTCAAAATACTAAACATAGAACTACTATATAATTCAACAATCCCACTACTGGGAATATACCTTTAAAAAATGAGATCAGTATGGAAGAGATATCTGCACTCTCGTGCTTGCTATATATTATTCACAATAGACAAGATATAGAATCAACTTCAGTGTCCATCAGCCGACAAACGGATATAGAAAATGTGGTATACGTACACAACGAAATATTATTCAGTCATAAAATAGGAAATTCTGTCATTTGTGACAACATGGATGGACCTGGTAGACAGTGTTAACTGAAATAAGCTGCAACAGAAAGACACATACTGCATGATCTCACTCATATGTGAAATGTAAAAAAGTTGATCTCATAGAAGTACTATAGAAAATAGAATTGGTCAGGTGTGGTGGCTCATGTCTGTAATCCCAGCACTTTGGGAGGCAGAGGTGGGCAGATCATCTGAGGTCAGGAGTTCGACACCAACCTGGTCAGCAAGGTGAAACCCCATCTCTACTAAAAATACAAGAATTAGCCAGGCGTGTTGGCAGGCACCTGTGATCCCAGCTACTCGGGAGGCTGAGGCAGGAGAATCACTTGAACCCGGGAGGCAGAGGTTGCAGTGAGCTGAGATCACATCACTGCACTCCTGCCTGGGCAACAGAGCAAGTCTCTGTCTTAAAAATAAGAAGTATGGTGGTTACCAGCAGCCGGGGTGATTGCAGGTGAAAGGAGGGAGTTGGAGAGATGCTGGTCAAAGGATACAAAATTTCAATTAGGAATCAAGTTCAAAAGATCTATTGTACTACATGATGGTTATAGTTAACAATATATTGTATTCTTTTTTGTTTTATTTTATTTATTTATTTTTTTGAAACAGGATCTTGCTCTGTTGCCTAGGCTGAAGTGCAGTGGCGCAATCATGGCTCACTGGAACCTTTGCCTCCTGGGCTCAAGCGATCCTCTCACCTCAGCCTCCTGAGTAGTTTGGACCACTGAAGTGTGCCACTACATCTGGCTTTTTACATTTTTTGTAGAAACAGGGTCTCTGGTCTTGAACTCCTGGGCTCATGGAATCCTCCTGCATCAGCCTCCTAGAGTGCTGGGATTATGGCATGAGCCACCACGCCTGGCCTTTCCCCCTCCTTTTTATCCCAGAAATAATCTCTTTTCCCTGATCTTCCATAACAATCTCTCCATTCTATGGTACTTATCACCTTCTGCCTTGTATTATAATTATTTATTAATATGTGCCTTATCACTCTTACTACGTTGTATTGCCTTTTTTTTTTTTGTTTTTTTTTTGTTTTTTTTTTCTTTTGTGAGACAAGGTCTAGTTCTGTTGCCCAGGCTGGAGTGCCGTGGTGCGATCTTGGCTCACTGCAACCTCCGCCTCCCGAGGTTCAAGCAATCCTCCTACCTCAGTCTGTCGAGTAGCTGGGACTATAGGCACACACCACCACGCCCAGCTAATTTTTGCATTTTTGGTAGAGATGGGGATTCACAATGTTGCCCAGGCTGGTCTCGAACTCGTAAGTTCAAGCCATCTATCCACCTCGGCCTCCCAAAGTGCTGGGAGCCACCATGCCGGCCTTTTAACAAATAATCAAAATAAGAAATAGCTCTATGAAGTCTACTTCTGCATTTACTACATAAGTAGTGTTCTTGAGGCTATGATTCATTGCATTACTCAATTTCCCCTATGCAGTGGATCCACATGATAAATTCATCTCACAAACAGTACCAGGAAAATCTTTCTTCATGACAATTCTTAATGATGTTTTTCCTTTGCCCTTACTGCCAAAAATCTCATAGTGAAGTTCCAGATCCAATTAAAGCAACTAGACTGATCCTAAGGTTTCTTTGAATTTTTTGCCCCACATTCTTTGCTCTTTACATTATTTCATATATATGTGTATATATATATATGTACACACACACACATATATACACACACACATATATATTGTTTATGTAAGCAGTCACAAATTAATTTTGGTAAAAAAGGGAGTATAAATGTGAGCAAATAATACCAACCTAAGTGTCTTGCAAATAGAATCTAAGTTTTCTTTATATATCTATCCTCATAATATTTAGCACCGTTTCTTATATATAGTATTCAGTTATTATTTATGCCATGAGTGAATGATGATTTGAAGCTTATATATAAGCTGCTTACATGGTTTCAATCAGCTATATTCCACTACACACCATTTCTATAACTTTACAATTTTTCAATTCACTAAAAACATTTTTGACGAGCAGTTATACACCTTACTGAGTATCTTTGGGCCCCTTCTGCCATTCTGAGAAAGTTTTTCATGTTTTTACTTCCCTTCAGTTACTTCTGTGCAGTTAGGAAAGCATAAAACTTATGGCACAGAGTGCTAGATTTACTATGGCAGGTATGAGATGCATTCCAGGATATGAATTTGCCGTCGTGGCTTCTTTGGGTTCTATGGGGTACTTTATCCAACAGGTAGGGCAAGCTGCATATCATTACTTTCTTGGTCTGACCAAGTATGTCTACTCCTCTAAGGATTACGTCCCTCCCAGTGACACTGTACTCCCCAGTCCCAAGTAACTCCCACGTCATCCATGTCCAGAGTCTTACTTTTGTGCCTGAGCTGATACCAGGCCCACCCATGGGAAGCTTGCCTTCTGTTCTTCCAGCTTGGCTGCTTCTGACCCAGTGTTTTGGAGATTAGCACCTCCTTCAATTTTTTCATATCCAGGCCAACATATTCAGAAGAGCTTTGCTCCCACAGTATTCATTAATAGGGGATTAATCTATAGACCTAACAAGTGATTGTCTGAATGCTCCCAGTCATGACAAGGAATCAAAGTCATGCCTTGTTTTTTGTTTTTTTTTTCTTTTCTTTTTTAAAGACACGGTCTCACTGTGTTGCCCAGGCTGACCACAGGTGCATGCCAGCATGCCTGGCTAATTTTTTTGTTTGTTTTTTGGTAGAGATGGGGGTCTCACTTTGTTGCCCAGGCTGGTCTTGAACCCCTGGGCTCAAGGAATCCTCCTGTCTCAGCCTCCCAAAGTGTTGGGATTACAGGTGTGAGCCACCATGCTTGGCTTTTAATATATGCCTTTTAATATATGGCTTCTCCTCTGTCTCATATCGTAATACATACTCAACATTCTTGTGTATTTGCTGGTTAAGTATAGCCCCGACAGTTAGTTTGTATCACATATTACACAACTCCGTAACTCTGTGTTTTTTTTTTTTTTTTTTTCTGAGACAGGGTCTTGCTCTGACAAACAGGCTGGAGTGCAGTGGTATGAACATGGCTCAGTGCAGGCTTGACCTCCCGGGCTCAAGCAATTTTCCCACCTCAGCTTTACAACTAGCTAGGACTATAGGTGCATGCTACCACGCCCTGCTAATTTTTGTAATTTTTGTAGAGATGGGGCTTTGCCATGTTGCCCAAGCTGGACTTGGGCTCCTGAGCTAAAGTGATCCGCCCACCTTAGCCTCCCAAAGTGCTGGGATTACAGGAGTGAACCACTGTGCACAGCCAGCTCTGTAATTTTTTGATAATACAACTAGGTCTACTTTTTTCTGTAAATAACTTTGGTATAAAACATCTAAATCTAAACTGGCTTACCTAACACATAGATATAGGCATAGGGTTTTTGCATGAAGAAATCTGCAACCAGCTACTTCATATAGGGCTTGAAATATCTACTTTTGGCCAGGCGCGGTGGCTCACACCTGTAATCCCAGCACTTTGGGAGGCTGAGGCGGGCGGATCACGAGGTCAAGAGATCGAGACCATCCTGGCAAACACGGTGAAACCCCGTCTCTACTAAAAATACAAAAAATGAGCCGGGCGCAGTGGCGGGCGCCCGTAGTTCCAGCTACTCGGGAGGCTGAGGCAGGACAATGGCGTGAATCTGGGAGGCAGAGCTTGCAGTGAGCCGAGATCACGCCACGGCACTCCAGCCTGGGCGACAGAGCGAGCCTCCGTCTCAAAAAAAAAAAAGAAATATTTACTTTCCACTGAAAGTTATATCTGTAATTGTATCAAAATGCCAAACCTAGGCCTATACTCCCTAGATATCAATAGTGAATACTGAATTTTCAGTTATTATCACTAATGACATATTTTCATTCATCCATTCAATGAATATATTTATTTAGCATCCCTTATGTAATGACCATGTTAAGTAGTGGAGGTACAGAAATGAAAAACAAAAAAATTGGCTGCTGATTTCAGAAAACTTGTCAACGAGTGGTGAAGACAAACACCATTAATAATAACGTTTATACTATGGAAGTATTAATACAGGATTCAGACGGAAAGAATTTAGTAGGGGTCTGGTAACTTCACCCTCAGAAAGTACAAAGCTAAGATGATGTTACTATTTAGAGATTTATAAGTTTAGAGATTTATTAGTTTACTTTTTAACCCCCTTTGAGTGAGGGGATAAACCCATGAGAGTGGGAGTAGTTTCTGTCTTATCCATAGCTGTGTTTCCAGAGTTTAGCTCAGTGGCTTGTACAGATTAAACACAGATTAAATACACATTTTTTTTGGAGACAGTCTCCCTCTGTCGCATAGGCTGGACAGAGTCTCCCTCCGTCGCATAGGCTGCAGTGCAGCAGCATGATCATGGCTCGCTGAAGCGTCGACCTCCCAGCCTCAAGCAATCCTCCAACTTCAGCCTTTCGAGTAGCTGGGACCACAGGTGAATGCCACTATGTCCAGCAATTTTTTTTTTTTTAATGTTTTATAGATACAGGGTGTTCCTGTATTGCCCAGGTTAGTGTCAAACTTCTGGGCTCAAGTAATGCTCTTGCCTCAGCCTCCCAAAGTGTTAAGATTACAGGTGTGAGACACTATGACTAGTCATATTTTTTGAATATTGGAAAACAAGTGAACAATATCTAGAATATATAAATATTTTAGAACGTAAATTCAGTATGAAAAGATAACTCAATATGAAAATGGGCAAAAGACATTAACAGGCATAAAATACAAATGGCAAAGAAACATGAAAGCATGTTCAAACTCATTAGTAACACAGCAATATGTATAAAAGCCAAGTAATGCCATTTTACAATCATTGGGTTGGCAAAAGGCCTGACAACACCAAGAGTTGCCAAGGACAGTGGATCAATGGCTACTCATGAATACTATATGGAGAGAAGGAAGTAAACTAGTATAACCACTTTGGAAAAAGAATTGGGCATTATTTGGTAAAATTGAGAATGTACATCCTACAACCTAGTAATTTTTCTCTTAAATTCATACTCACACATATGTATCAGGGACATTATAAGCATATTCATAGCAATATTGTTTATAATATCAAGAAAATGGAAGCCCAAATATTCATTGACAAAATAAATAGTAAATTTTTGGAATAGTCATACAATGAAATATCTTACAAGAGTAAAAATGAACCACATCCATGTGAAACCGGTTTCGTTATGCAAAATTAAATCATATGTTGTTTAGGGAAATACACATTTGTGGTAACATCTATAAAGAAAAGCAAGAGGACAGTGATTACAAAATTCAAGACTGTGGTTATCTCTGGTATGAGGAAAGGGATATGGTGGAGGGGGCACTCGAGGAACTTCAAAGGTACTAGAAATGTCATTTTATATATAGATACATTTTTCATACTAGAAACATTTTATATATGGACACATTTTTCATCCTTTTAATCACATTTATATACGTATATGTATTACATTTTTGTGTATATTTCATAACTCTTAAGATAAATGAATAAGTATTAGTCAGGTTCTGGAAATGGGAGGGAAAGAAAAGAATGTGCCAAATAAGGGATCAGCTTATGTCAATTTAAGGCCAGGAGATAAGGACTTAAACTCTCTGGCTGAAGCGTTGAGTTCACTAAGTGAGAGGGGAAGCTGGGAGAGCTACACAGGGGTCAGATTGTACAGGGATTTCTAAACCATATGAGAGTTTTGATTGTTTTATGAGTTAAAAAAAATTGTAAACTGAAGTATGACATGTCACATTTGTAGTTCTTAAAGATCTCTATTTTCATCAGGAAAATATATTAGTGGGAAGCAAAAATTGATGCTGGGACTCATGATGAGGATTTGGATTATGGTGGTGATACTGGGAACAAAGAAAGGAGAAAGAATGTGAAGACTATCCAGGACTTGGTGTTGGTGGAAAAAGTAAAGGAAATAGAGAAAAAAGCAAGGAATGGCTCCCCAGCTTTGGACTTGGATAAATGGTGACATTGAGCCAAAGAACCAGGGCAAAAAAGCAAGACAGGGGAATGCTGTCAATTTAGGAAAAGGTGATATTGAGATTCGACAACATAATAGGTGTTCAATAAGTATTTATTATATTGGTCTGTTCTCACGCTGCTATGAAGAAATGCCCAAGATTAGGTAACTTAAAAGGAAAGATATTTAATAGATTCACAGTTCAGCATAGCTGGGGTGGCCTCATGAAATTTCGAATCATGGCAGAAGGGGAAGCAAACACCTCCTTATTCACATGGCAGCAGGAAGGAGAAGTGCTGAGCAAAGAGGAAAAAGCCCCTTATAAAACCATCAGATTTTGTGAGAACTCACTGTATCATGAGAACAGCATGGGGATAACTGCCCCATGATTCAATTACCTCCCACCAGGTCCCTCCCATGACACGCGGGGAATATGGGAACTACAATTCAAGGTAAGATTTTGGTGGGGACACAGCCAAACCCTATCACTTATAAGATAAAAAAGTGGCTGACTGTGAGACCTCAGGAGCTGTCCAACTGGTAGTTGGAATCTAATATTCACCTACTTCTTTTTTAAATATATAATTTGTGGTTCCCTATTTTGTATCTTGGCAGAGAAGCTATGACACCTTAAAAAGAATTTCTATGAGAATAAAAAAAAAGTACAGATATATAAATCTCAGTGTTAGAGTGGTCAGATCTATGTAGCCCTGAGAGTATGGACATTATACATTGTAGCAAGCAGGCTTCATCAAGCTGTGATTATTTCAGTCACTACAACTCCACCTGAGATGTGAGGCAGAAGTAGAATTTTCCTTTTGGTGTTGACCACAAATGGGATTAAATATTAAAGATACCAGCAAAGTATGGCTGGGAAATATGAGGACTTCCTCCTGAATGCCAAACAGGAAGCACAGACAATCTCAGAGTCAGTAGAATGGGGCAGAGTCTTTCTAATGTAAGCTATGGTGAATGGGAAATCCAAATTTCGTAAGCTGGACTTCCTTTTATACTTCTTGCAGTTTAGGTGTTGATTTCCTTTTAGTTTCACTCAATAATTTGAAGAAGTCTTTTTAAAAAAGTCAGCCCTCATGATAGATAAAGGATTTAAGTGTGGAAAATGGAACATAAAAGTACTAGAAGAAAATGTAGATGCTGGGTGTGGTGGCTCATGCCTGTAATCCTAGCACTTTGGGAGGCTGAGGGGGAAGGATTGCTTGAGCCCAGGAGTTTGAGACCAGCCTGGGCAACATGGCAAAACCCTTTCTCTACAAAAAATACAAAAATTAGCCAGGTGTGACTCACACCCGTAGTCCCAGCTACTTGGAAGGCAGAGGTGGGAGGACTGCTTGAGACTGGGAGGCAGAGGTTACAGAGATGAGATTGTTCCACTGTACTCCAGCCTAGGTGACAGAGCTAGACTCTGTCTTTAAAAAAAAAAAAAAGAAAATGTAGGTGATTTTTAAAATGTATAATATTGGGGTAGAGAAGGACTTTCTAGGAATGAGACCAAAGGCAGAGGTCATAAAGGAAAAGACTGATATTTCTGATTATATAAAAATTTAAACTTTTGTAGAGAAAAAGCAAAAAAGCAAAAAGCAACAATAATTCACCCCAAAAGTTCAAAGAGCAAAAATAACTGAAGCATCTATGAAGGGCTCTTACAAATTAATAATCCTAATTTTAAAACTCCCAAAATAAAACTAGGCAATTCAAAAAAGTAAAAACAGTAACTAATATTTCTCGAGATTTTATTATGTGCCAATACGGTAGACTGATGACTAAAATGGCCTCAATTTTCCACCTGCTATGTGTCTATGTCTCTTAACAATGTGAGTTTGCTTTTCTACCCATCAAGAGATACAGTCTGTTTCCCCACTTCTCGAATCTGGGCTAGCCTTGTGACTTGCTTTGACCAGCAGAATGTGGCAGAGCTGATGAGGTTCCAGTTCCAACTGCCTTCCATTCTTTCATGGAACCCTGCCACTGCCATGAGAACGAGCCAGAGGTAGCTTCCTGGAGGACGAGAGGTCACAGGAAAGAGGGCCAAATAGCCCCAGCAGTGGTCATCCTACATCACCAAACATGTGGCAGAGGACAGCAAAGAGCTGCCTACACAACCCATGGCTGACCGAAGGAGCATGAATGAGTTAAGACCAGAAAAACTGCCCAGCCAAAATCTAGATTTCCCAGCAAAAATAAACATTGATCACTGTACTCCACTGAAATTCAGTTTGTTATACAGCATTTTTGTGGTAATAGGAACAGATATAACCAGGCAATGTTCAAAGTGTTCTATATTTATGTTTCAATCTTAAAAGGTGAGTACAGGCCAGGCACGGTGGCTCACACCTGTAATCCCAGCACTTTGGGAGGCGGAGGCAGGTGGGTCACTTGAGGTCAGGAGTTCAAGTCCAGCCTGGCCAACATGGTGAACCCGTTTCTACAAAAATACAAAAATTAGCTGGGCATGATGGTGGGTGCCTGTAATCCCAGCTACTCGGGAGGCTGAGGTGAGAGAATCGCTTGAACCCAGGAGGAGGACGTTGCAGTGAGCTGAGATTACGTCACTGCACTCTAGCCCAAGCAACAGAGCGAGACTGTCTAAAAACAAAAACAAAAACAAAACAAAAAAAAAGAAAGAAAAGAAAAAAAGGGTGAGTACAATTTTTCCCTCTCATCTCATCTCCTACTTACTTGCCTGACATTTATTCCATGCTAGTCACAATGGTCTCTTCACTTTCTCAAAAACACCAGGCAGAGCCCTGCTTTCAGAGCCTTGGTATGTGCTGTTTCTCCTGCTTAGAACGACCTGCCTCAGGTATTCACATAGCACAACTACTCACTTCTCTTAGATCATTACTCAAGTATTAATATCACTTTCTTAGCCTTTCCTGTTGACTCTACAATTGCCTTCCTATTGGTATTGAGCATTCCCCTTTTGCTCTGAAACACATTTTCCCATCTAACTTACTATATATTTTCCTTAGTTGTATCTCCCACTGGAATGTAAGTTCCATTAATGCAAAGATTTTTGTCTGCTTTGTTCATTGCTGTATCCCCAGACCTAGAATACTGTTTCGCATATAATAGACAATAAATATTTGGTGAATGAAGAAATCATCCAATCAATTCCCAATTTACTGAGAAGGAAACAGATACGGAGAACTTAAGCATTCTTGCCTAAGATCACAGTGCTAGTCAGTGGCAGAACCAGCATTCAAACTCAGGCAAGCTGTTTCTACATTTATATAGTTGACTCTATCATGCTACAAGCACTTTGTAATGCGCAGCTTGGCATTTACATATGCACTCAATACACATCAATTTCCTTGGTTCTTTATCTTTAATTTAGGTGGTTCTCCCCAAGGAAGTCCTGTGCTTTGTCTTAACCAAAGAGGTGATAATGTTTAACTTTGAGAAAGAACCAGGTTGTTTCTGACCAAAAAACCAGTTAAAGGACAACCAAAAATGAAAGAAGTCAATCCTCGGCCGAGCGTGGTGGCTCACCCCTTTAATCCCAGCACTTGGGGAGGCTGAGGCGGGCAAATCATGAGATCAGGAGTTCGAGACTAGCCTGGCCAACGTGGTAAAACTCCGTCTCTACTAAAAATACAAAAAATTAGCTGGGCGTGGTGGCAGGTACCTGTAATCCCAGCTACTTGGGAGGCTGAGGCAGAAGAATTGCTTGAACCTGGGAGGCGGAGGTTGCAGTGACCCCAGATCATGCCACTGCACTCCAGCCAGGGTGACAGTGTGAGACTCCGTCTCAAAAAAAAAAAAAAAAGAAAAAAGAAATCCTCTTTTATAACCAAATCCATTTGTACAAATAATCTCAATCTATCTCTTGATACTTTAACTTAAAACCCTTTTTTTATCAGATTTTTTTTCTCAGTACTATTCTCTTAACATTTTGGAGATTATGCCTACTGGTTTTAGAGGAATAATCTCAATTTTATTTAATTATACTCAGACACGTAAATATTGTTAATTTTATTAATTTGTAATTTAGGCTGGGCCCAGTAGCTCATGCCTATAATCCCAGCACTCTGGAAGGTTGAGGCAGGCAGATCACTTGAGCCCAGGAATCAGAGACCAACTTGGGCAACATGGTGAAGCCCTGTCTCTACAAGAAATACAAAAATTAGCCGGGTGTGGTGGCACACACCTGTAGTCCCAGCTACTTGGGAGGCTGAAGTGGGAGGACTGCTTGAGCCCGGGAGGTTGAGGCTGCAGTGAGCCATGATCACGCGACTGCACTCCAGCCTGGGCAACCAAGTGAGACCCTGTCTCAAACAAACAAAAACACCAAGAAAACTGTAATTGAATTTGTCTGACTTTCTAAGATTTTCCACATAAATAAATTTTCACATCAGAAAACAAATAACGATTTGGTTTCCAGATCACAAGTCCTGAATTTTTGTTTAGGAATTATACTCAGTGAATAAACCTTCTAAAAATGTATGAAAATACAAATTATAATAAGAGAAATTTCCACTTATGAAACTGGTAAGGATAAAAAAACATTAAAATGCTCAGGGTTGGTAACAGTATAGGAAACTAGCATTTACTTACTCACCTGGTAAGATTATAGTTTGGGAGAAAGTTTTTAAAACAGAATAAGATGATAAATAGACCTGAAAGGTACGCATGCCCTTTGATCTACGAATTCAATTCGTAAGAATTTATACTAAGAAAATAATTAAGGATTTGGAAAAGGACAGTAGGAATGTTTATTCAAGCACTATTACTCATTGCAAGAAGTTGGGAATAGTTGACATGCCTAAAGGTATGTATTAATCAAATTGCATATATCCCCAAAGGGAATATATTATAGCTATTTATATTTTAGAGGATGTTTGTATAATATTAAAAATTATAAAAGAATAACGACATCCTATTTGTAAAAAGAAAGTCTGTTCATAGAAGAAATGTTGAAGGCTGTTAAGAATTGGCTGTTCTAGATGGGTGGATTATGTATGTGTTTAATGTTTTCTTTTGCTTGTCATTACTTGCTAAGTTTTCAATAATGAACATGCATTGCTGTCATCATTTATTTATTTATTTATTTTTGAGACAGAGTTTCACTGTTGTTGCCCAGGCTGGAGTGCAATGGCACGATCTCTGCTCACTGCAACCTCTGCCTCCTGGGTTCAAGCGATTCTCATGCCTCATCCCTCATATTCTATAATATACATTAGGTTTTGCTTGGGTAACATGCTGTGCAATCTGACTGAGGTAGGAGGAGGAATTCTCCTGGTTTGCTATGGCAATATAGAGTTTTTTTTTTTTTTTTTTTTTTAAGCCTTAGATATTATTTAGTCAAGCCCTCTTCATTTTACAGTATGAGGAACCTGGGTCAGGCATGATGGCACACACCTGTAATCCCAGCACTTTTAGAGGTTGAGATGGGAGGATCATTTGTGGCCAGGAATTCTAGACCAGCTTTGGCAACATAGTAAGATCCTATCTCTACAATTTTTTTAAATTAGCTGGGCATGGTGGTGAGCACCTGTAGTCCCAGCTACTCAGGAGGCTTGAGGCAGGGAGGATTGTTTGAAACTAGAGTTTGAGACTGCAGTGAGCCATGATCATGCCTCACTGCACTTCAGCCTGGATAGCAGTGAGACCTTGTCTCTAAAATACATACTATGTAACATACATACATCCATACATCCATAATGTAACTTGAAAGAGGTCCAGGGGAGTGAGTGATTTCTTTAAGGCCGCAAAGTGAATTGAACAGCAACTATAATCCAAACTCCAGATTCTCAGCCCACTTATTCCCAAGAAATTGGCTGAACACCCCCATCAACGATCCTGGCTGCCCAGCTGGCCTTGGGAAGCGGGTATAGCAGCTCTGACAACAAGAAAACCCAAAGGAAACTATAAGTCAGTTAGGCAAAAGCCTAGTCACTCCATAACACTAAAATGAACTCCCAAGTGTCAGAGGAAACAGGAAAAACAGGAAAACACAGGGATCCTCCGTGTTGTCCAATATGAACTCTTTTGGAAGATACTGATTTTGAAACAGCCGATTCTGTGATAAAGCACAGAAGCCCTGGGTTAAGGACTACTGTATATAATGATTAACTGTGAGATATGCCCTTATATAACAAAATAGTTAATGTATTTATGGTAGCTTCTAACAAGGTAATAATTTTTTGGCTATTAGTTTATTTTCTTACATGCATAAACAAAGAATCTAATACGACATAGCAACAGCTCTCAAAATGTAGTCCACAAACCTTAAAGGTAGAGGTGTGGGGAGGGGTTCCTGACACCCTTTCAAGGAGTCTGTGAGGTTAAAAATCTTTTGTAACAATACTAAGACATTATTTCTCTTTTTTACTTTGTCAACATTTGCACTGATGGTGAAAAGCAATGGTGGATAACATTGTTGGTACTTCAGGACAAATTGAGTCCACAGCACTAAACTGTACTAGTAGCTGTATTTTTCATTGCTATGCACTCACGCATATGGTAAAAAGCATGAATTTTTATTAAATCTCTACCCTTGAGTTACATGTGACCAAGTACGCACAAACCATTTCTGCTGTGTACCTGAGTATAAGGGTTGTCCTGCAGATTTGGTTGCCCAAATCAAAAGCACTTTTGCAATTGGTTGAACTGTGAGCTGAAATAGCTTTTTTTCATGGAACACCATTTTTACCAGAAAAAAAACTACTGACAGACAAACCAGGGTTATTCAGACTTAAGCATGTGGCAGAAATTCTGTCAAAAATGTAACAAAGTGAGACTGTCACTTCAAGTAAAACAACTGACAGTTTGTGTTGCCAATGATACAATTCTAGCTTTCAAGTGAAAACTAGCATTTTGGAAAATCCTATCTGCCACTGTGAGCTTGACAGCTTCCCAATACTTGAAGACTTTTCTGATGAAATGGGAAGACATTAAGGAAAGCGATTGTTTGATACTGTATAATGAAATATGTCAACATTAGGAAGAACTGTATAACACAGTGAACCACTAAAATTTCCGAAGGACTTATGCTTAATGTTTAAAATATCAGGCATCGATCCAACATCCATTCAAAGTGTAAGGTACACCAAAGGATATTAATGTAACAGTGTAAAAAAAGTACATTGATATAGTTTCAGATTCCACTTTGTAACTAACCTTTAAAAAGCTACCATTTGTCAAACTTTGATGTGATATCAAAGAATATCCATGATTATCTTTAAAAAGCTATTAAAATATTCTTCTTTCCAACTTCATATGACTGTGAGGTGGGATTTTCTTCATCTTAAACCAAAATGAAACAGTGCAGCAGCTTAAATGCAGAGGCAGACATAAGAATCCAGTTACCTTCTATTATGTCACACATTGGTTTTGCAAAAATGCAAAACAATGCCACTCCTAGGATAACTGTTATCAAAACCAGGAAATAAGTGCTGATGATGATGTGGAGAAACTGGAATCCTTGTGTACTGCCAATGGGAATGTAAAAATGGCACAGCCACTGAAGAAAAACAGTATGGTTTCAAAAACTAAACATAGTACTATCCTATGACTCAGCAATTTTCACTTCTAGGTACATATGGTATCCCAAAGAATTAAAAGCAGGGATTCAAACAGACATGTGCACATTAACGATCATAGTAGTAGTATTCACAGTAGCCAAAAGGTGGAAGCAACCCAAATGTCCAGACAAATGGATAAACAAAATGTGATATATACATACAATGAAATATTATTCAGTTTTAAAAAGGAAATCCTGACACATGCTTCAATATGAATAAACCTAAAAAACACTATACTAAATAAACCAGACTCAAAAGGACAAGTATTGTATAATTCCACTTATATAAGGGACCTGAAATAGTCAAATTCATAAAGAAAAAATAATGGTTAACCAGGGCTTTGGGGAGGAAGTAACGGGCAGTTATTATGTAATAGGTACAGGATTTCAGTTTGGGATGATGACAAAGTTCTGGAGATGGACAGTGGTGTTGGCTGTACCTCTCAATTGCACACTTTAAATTGTACCCTTAAAAATTAATAAAATGGTAAATTTTGTTATATCTTACCACAATTTTAAAAACAAAACCCCACAATGTTACTCTTCTCACTGATGGGGGGGTGGTTTGGAAAATAGTTATTTTTCATTAAAATCATTATTTATGCACGTAGCCTATTTATTACTGTTTTGTAAATTAACAAATACTTAAAATTTTTCCAGCTTTAATGTCTAATATGGTAAATATAAACATATATACCATACAAACAGAAGCTCTTAGGTCCACGGTAACTTTTGAAAGGTAAAGGGGCCCTGAGAATAAAAAGTTTGAGAATTGCTCTTATATGAAGATTTATTTCCTCTTCTCACACCTGCATTATGTGAAGATCTTCATTTCTTGGTATAACTTCATTTGACAGTTATATCGATTGCAGCCTGGAGACCAGCAAAAAACGACAGGCTGAAATATCACAGATCATCACATTAACTCTTTGTAATTACCACTGTCGCCTGCCTGCTCCCTAGCTCTACGGACTGAGCAACAAAAAGCTCCATACATTCAGAGGAGTGGCAATGTGCAAAAGGGAACTGTAGAAAGCTTAAATGCTGACATGTTACAAAGTAGTTTTGTTGATAGCTAGCAAGAAGCACACATTTTCTTTTTTCTGTTGAATCTTCATTTGGATTTACAGTCCTGGGCAGATTTGGAAACGGGGATGGTGGCGGCATTGTTTCCGAAAACCAGCGCATTCGTGCAAGGAATCTAATTCCCTCACCATCTTGCTACTGGTCTGTTGCAGTGGGGTGTGGTTAGAGGGCTAGGAAGCAATCCAAAACAGCAGCTCAGGCTGCCCAAGGCCGTGTACAAGCGATCATTTTCTCCATTTTGGGCCAGGTCAATTTGCACCAGCAAGAGGCAGAATGTTTGTTTCATGGGGAGGAGGAAAATAAAAAAGGAAGTTAGAGAGCATGGACGGAAATAACACCACCAAAGAGATTTCATCTCAGGTGGATGTTAAACGATTGGAACGCTAATAATGGGCGCAAGGAGCAAACAAAATTGTTCTGAGTCCACAGCTGCGGCACTTTTAATGACAGGTGTGCAGTTCTGCATTGGGGTTGAAAGTGAAATGATTTTCTTATCCAAACTATTTGCATTCATTTTGGGCCGCGTCTGTGACCAGCCTCGCTGACTGCGGCTGAGGCAGTCCCAAACAAAGGGGAATGGACGTCCTCCCGAGGGAGCGGAGGCGGGAAAGGTGGCCCCAGGTGGCCGCGCCAGGTGTGCCCAGGGGTCCACCTTGCAAGCCGCGGGGAGGGTGCGTCCCAGGAGCGTCGGAGAGGCGCGGTCGGGAAGGGTTGGGTCCAGGCTCCAGGCACCACACGGCGAAAGACCCCGCCCTGCCCACGGCCAAGGTTAACCCGCGCGCTGGAGGTACCTGCGGAGGCTTCGCACAGCCAAAAGGCACCGGGCGATCATGGGAGCGCTGAGAGGCTGGCGGTGGTGGGCGCGTGGTCCTTCAGCGTGGCGCGACAAGGCGTGCGGCAGCGCCTGGGCGCCCGGGAGTCGCGAGCCGGCCTAGCCGCAGAGGCCACAGTGGCTGCCGGGCCAGCGCCCTCCCACGTGCGGCAGCTCCACGCCGGCGCCTACCAGCCCCGCCCCGCGCCGTGCCCCGCCCCAGCCAGCGCGTCCGGCCCCGCCCCAGGGGCGGTGCTGGCCAGACCCCGCCGCTGGAGCTAGAGCACAGCCGGGTGGGCTCTGGGGTTGGCGCCCTGGGGGCCGGGGAAGTTTGCGCCGCCGCGCCCAGTGCTGCGATCCCGAGCCAGGCTTCAGCCCCGAGGACTAGGGGTCGGGCGGGCCGGCCTACGGAACCCCGCGGGCCAGCAGCCGTCGTCTCGCGTCCTCCTGCTTGGTAAGGGGGCTTCTGTCTGGCGAGGGTGCGCCTCCCTCCGCCCCGGACCGAGGCCCGCACTGGCACTCGCTGCACACCGGGCAGGGCCGAGGCGAGGCCGGGTGCCGGAGGGAGGACGGAAGGGAGGGGGAGCTCGATGCGCTCTGGGGAGAGGAAGGGGGAGAAGCCTGGACGAGGCTGGGCATCTCTTTCCCTCTTTGCACCCCCTTTTCCCCCCTTTCTGTTTTTACCTTCTGCCCTGGGGCCTTATTTATTGCTTGTGACCCCGTGGCCTAGAGGCTGACATCGCCTTTAAAATAACTACACAAATAATAAACATTATAGCGGCGGGTACCACACCCTGGCTTTGAATTAGGGAACCTGGGGAACAGATGGATGATGCGATTTAGTGGAAATCAGCCATGAATGCCGGCTGGCCCTGCGCCACTGTTTGGATGCGATAGTATTCCATGTGAATGAACATGACCGGGAGCTTCCAGCTTGTCCACGAGAGCACAGCCTCTGCAGGGAGCGCCGGTCGACTTGTAGTATCCATCGACTTGGGCAGCGATTTCCTGACATGTCTGCTGATTAAATAGAAATGCCATTTTTATTAAGAACGACACTCACCAGTTCAACAACCTTTCGCGAATGTGTTTCCTCATCAAATAACTCTCAGCCTACAAAAAGTAGGTAGTGTACATTATTAATACTTTTTTTAGGTCCCATGAAATAGAGGAAGATGCTTGGTTATAGATCAGCTTTTTGTCAGCAGTATGAAAGCCTCTGAACTTAGTACTGAGGCCTTTAGGGGATTTCGGTATGGTGAGATACTCAGTGACAGTCTAAGCTTATGCTGTACTTGTTTTGAAGACATTTTTACTTGTTCCAAGATTTAACATACTCTTATACCACTGGGTATTAATGAAAATATGTAATAAATTACCTTCACAATACTTTCTGCTCTCCTGACTCTTAAAAAAAAAAAAAAAAAAGATGAAAGGTCATACAGTTTTGTGTTTTGTTTTTACCTTTAATACAGTTTATAATCCGTATCATCTTTGTAATTTATGACTTTTCTGACTGATTCTTCAGAATAACTTAGTTCAGTGTTTTCATTTTTCTTATCAAGGAAAAGTGTTTAAGCTTCTAAAATGTCATCTATCAAGCACCTGGTTTATGCGGTTATTCGTTTCTTACGGGAACAAAGTCAGATGGACACTTACACCTCCGACGAACAAGAAAGTTTGGAAGGTATGCATCTGCTCTTTGTGTTCATTTATATTATAATTATAAACGAGGACTAAAATAGCTGTAAGCCCAGCTTGATGATCTATTGTAACAAAAATCAGAATTTTCTTTGATCTTTCAAGGAGAGGCCTGATTATAAGGTTATCGTATTTCCATTTTCTGAAGCTTGTTTTGTTTAACAACAAATTAAGAGGACTATTGTTTATTTATTGAACAAATACTATATGTAGAAAGTATGCTGTTCATATTATAGGCAATGTTTTCTTCACAGCAACTGTTATGTTAGTATTATCGCCATTTAACAAGTGAGAAAATGAAACCAGGGCCAGACTTGGTAGCTCATGCCTGTAATCCCAGCACTTTGGGAGGCTGAGGCTGGTGGATCATTTGAGGTCAGGAGTTCGAGACCAGGCTGGGCAACATGGCAAAACCCTGTCTCTACTAAAAATACAAAAAGTAGCCAGGTGTGGTGGCACTTGCCTGTAGTCCCAGCTACTCGGGAGGCTGAGACAGGAGAATGGCTTGAACCCAGAAGGCGGAGGCTGCAGTAAGCTGAGATCCCATCACTGCACTCCAGCCTGGGCCATGAGGGAGATCCTGTCTCAAAAAAAAAAAAAAAAAAAAGAAAATGAAACCAAATAGCATAACCAGATAACACAGCTGATATGTGATAAAGCCTGGTTAATACTCTGAAGATCTTGTTGTCTGCATTTCCTAATAGGAAAGCATCCAGTTTAGAAATAATATATAAAAATACCTGAGTCATTTTAATAGCACTATGTAAAAGTCTAATAATTAAACCACTAGTAAGATCTGACCAGTGCCTAATTTCGCACTTGAAATGAAAACATTTCACCTGTGTTTTACATTAACTTTAATATTGGCTTCAGTAATCTGTAAAGTTGAACAGGACGTAGGTGATGGCATCGTGTGTTTCCTCGACACCATCTTTGTTCTTCATGTTTATGTGTTACAAAATTTAAATTCAGTACAACCATAACAAGGTAGAATTTGGAAGATGGGCTTGTGGAGGTTCAGTGAATCTGGTGTCCCTGTGGCCTAAAGTCTTTTATTTATTTATTTATTTTTTGAGACAGGGTCTGTCTGGCTCTGTCACCCAAGCTGGAGTGTAGTGGCACGATCTCAGCTCACTGCAACCTCCACCTCCTGGGCTCAAATGATCCTCCCACCTCAGTCTCCCAAGTAGCTGGGACTCAGGAGTACACTACCATGCCTGGCTAAGTTTTTTTATTGTTTTTTGTAGAGACAGGGTTTTGCCATGTTGCCCAGGCTGGTCTCAGCCTCCTGGGCTCAAGTGATCCACTCGCCTTGGCCTCCCAAAGTACTGGGATTACAGGCATGAGCCAGCCCTCCCAGCCCTAAAGTCTTAATTATTGCAGTAAGAGTGCATTTGGAAGAACTTAATAAATAACAGTGTAGTTTAAATTTCCCATCTTAAAACTGCTTCTGTAATTTCAACAAGCACTTCCCTGTGAATATGCTTTTAGGAGGTGGAGATGAAAATTGGACATTTGCTCTAAATCTGCTTGCAGTCTGGTTAGATGATGTCTTTCCAGGTGGCAGTGAGAGGAGCAGGTGATGCACAGTTGGAGAACATTGCCATCAGTCCATTTAATATTAAGGTCTTTTTGTTCTTGATGATTAGACTATGTGAAGATAAAGTTGATTGGTTATCTAAGGAGAATGTTAGTTATGATTGCTCTGTAGCAAACAGATAAATGCAGTCATTTAAGAAAAGATGTTTCTTTTCTAATCAAAGGCAGCATAAAAGTTTTAAGGGCCAGAAAGAAAATTGAGGTTTTTTTTTTTTTAAACCAAGATGTTACGTCCTATTTTTAGGATGGTATTCAGCCAAAAATATGTGCCTTCAGCTGTTTGTTATATATGGCAGTCAGAAAGGGTGCCAATTGTTTTTGACTGACCCCTATTTTTGACTCTGTGAGTCTAATTTAATTGAACATGAAATCATGTGGAGGTGTCTGCCCACCTTCTAGACATTTTTAAAAGCCCTGGGAAAGAAGCCTCAGTTCTGATACCAGCTTTACCACTACTGTGAAGCTGATGTATCATAAGCTTTGTCTTGCCATCAGATTATGTCACCCACTCCTCAATTATTGTCATCTACTGACATTTGCTTCGTTCCTTGACTAATTGTGGTTCCTGTTCACTGTCACTCTCTCTAGCACTACTCCTATTTAGTTCTTGGCAATTGCAATATACTGATAGATGATTATTTTAGTTCCCTGGCTGTCAGTTCTTGACCTCGTCCAGTGATCTCAAATACTTGATCATATTCTAGATCAGTGGTTCTCAACTCGGGGGTGATTTTGCAGTATCTGGATACATTCTGATTGTCACAACTGGGTGAGGGGGGTGGCTGGTATTACTGGCATCTAGTGAGTAGGTAGAGGCCATGGATGCTGCTAATGCACAGGACAGCCCTTCACAAGAAGAAATTACGTGATCCAAAAGGTCAGTATGTAGAGATTGAGAAAGCCTTCCCTAGACTTAATCATTATCAGAATTGCATTCCTCCCCTAATCTCTGTCCCAAACATTTCACTTCCTGACCACTATTGCCTGTCCTTCCAAGCTCACTCCCTCTAGAATCCCTACTCCAGCTATTCTTTGACCCAACCAATACCTCCAGTCTGTTCATCCCTCACCTTTTCCCACACCTCTTGTTACTCATCTTAAATTCCATGGTTGATAATTACAATTATTCCCTCGTAACTCTTTCCCTTTCTTGCAAAGCCCAACTTTGTTTAAATCCAGCTCTCCACCTACTCTGTGCCCACCTACTCACACCCACTCATGTATATAGATGGAGCAAAACACACAACTTTGCTGACTAGTCCCACTTGAAATTCATGGCTCTGAACTTCAAGCAGCCTTTAATGCTTTAATGCTGTCAGGCAATTACGCCCTCTGTTCCAAGTTCATTCGTACATTTATTTTCCTAGATGACCATTTTAACACTTTCTCATATCTTCTGAAACCCTCAAACCTCTTTCACTGTCCTCACTTTTAGTTGGTTACTTTGCTTTCTACTCCACCAAGAAAACTGAAATAATAAGAAAAGAGCTGGGTACGACAGCACTCACATACTCGGCCTGCCTGCCTGTTTGCCTAGCTATTACCATAGGTGGACTATTCGCGCCTAAATGGAACCCCTCTACTGGTATACTAGATCCCATCCTCTCTCACCTACTCCAGGATATCACTCTAGTTATTTTTTTTTATCTTATAAAATTTTCATACTCTACTGGATCATTTCCATCATAATATAAACTTACCATTATTCTCCCTTCTTCAAAAAAGCAAAAATAAACAGCAAATAATTATTTTACCATACTACCCCTAACCCATTACTGCTTAATTGTATGTCTCCCTTTGCAGCAAAACCATTTGAAAGAATTGTCTATGCTTGCTTTCTCCAAACCCTCTCCTTCTATTCTTCTTAAACCCATTCTGATTAAGCCTTTGCCTCTCTCTCTCAATCTATACCACTCTCATCAAGGTCATTAGTGATTTCTGTGTTGTTTAATTTAATGGTCAGTTCTCAGCTTTCATCTGAGTTATTAGCTGTCACTGATAATGTTGATGGTCATTTCCTCACTGCCCCCACCCCCACCCCCAGTATATTTTATTTAGTTTCCAGGATACCTCATGCTTTCTTGGCTTTCTTATCTCATTGTTTGCTTCTTTTCTGTCCCCTTTGCTGGTTCCTCTTCTTTTCCCTGACCTGGCGTACCCAGAGTCCGCTGCTTGATCCTCTTGTCTTCATTATCTATACCCATTTCTTTGTTGATATCATTCAGCTTCTTAGCCTTAAATACCCCGTATCTGTATGCTATTTCCCAAATTTATGCCCTCAGCTCAGACCTTTCTCCTGAAGGTCTTCTTATATATCCAAGTACCAACTAGATATCTCCACTTGCATGTCTAATAGGCATCCCAAATTTAAATTGCCAAAACCGAACTTCTGATTCCCCCACCCAAAATCTGTTCTATGTGAAATTTCCCTATCTCTGTTTATGGCAGCTTCATCTTTTCTGTTGCTCAGGCCAGAAACTTGGGTATCATTCTGGACTCTTCTCTTTCTCAAATACTCTGTAACTAATCATTCAATAAATCCTGTCAGCTACACTTTCAAAATACGTCTAGAGTTTGACACTTCTTATCATCTCCACTGATATCACCTCTGGATAGAACTAACTATTTCTTGGCTGTTTTAGTGTGGCAGCCTCTAACTGGTGTCTCTGCTTCTCTTCTTGCCCCTCCATTGGCTGTTGCAAACACAGGCATCAGGGATCTTTACGAACAGAATATGTCAGTTTCTATGATTTATCTACTCAAAATGTGACTTAAGTAACATGACTTCTCATGTTACTTAGTCATTGTTTAAAGGATCTTTATAATTTGACTTCTGTAACATATTTTTCACCTTCTCCTCCCCTTTCTCATTTGGCTTCAGCCGTATTAGCTTTCTCTTTATAAATGTACCATATCCTCTTGCCTATGGGCTTTTGATCTGGCTGGTTCCTCTGCCTGGAATGGTCTTCACAGAGAATGGTAACACTCCCATCTCCTTCAAGTCTTTTTCAAATCTCTTTTCTCAGTAAGGCCTGCTCTGAACTCTCTGTTAAGCCTTCAGCTCTGGGCCAGGTGTGGCTCACACCTGTAACCCCAGCACTTTGAGAGGCCAAGGCGGGCAGATCACCTGAGGTCGGGAGTTTGAGACCAGCCTGGCTAACATGGTGAAACTCCATCTCTACTGAAAATACAAAAATTAGCCAGGCGTGGTGGCACATGTCTGTAATCCCAGCTACTCAGGAGGCTGAGGCAGGAGAATAGCTTGAACCCGGGAGGCACAAGTTACAGTGAGGCAAGATTGCGCCACTGCACTCCAGCCTGGGCAACAGAGCGAGACTCTGTCTCAAAAAAACAAACAACAACAACAAAACCCTGCAGCTGCTTTTCTGCTCAACTGCCCACACTCTCCATCTTCCTTACCCTTTACTACCTGTTTATTGTTTATGGTCCACCTCTCCATCCCCTACTAGGAAGTAAACCCCAAGAGGTTAGAGGTCTTTTCTGTTTTATTCACTGATATGTTGAAAGTGTCTAGAAAAATGCTTGACACATGATAGGTGCTTAATAAATATTTGTTGAATTGAATCCAATGGTCTTGGGCATTTGCTTGGTTGGTTTGGATCTTAGTTTCTAAGTCTATTTGGTAGACATACTTGCCTCCTCGCAGCCAACATATTTGTGAAGAGAATCTGAATCAGTGAATGGCAGGTACATAGCATGTGAAAACTTTTGAATTAAGTGTTATACAGATGGGCTGTGGTATTACTGAATAGAATTCTTCACTCACCTTTCTCTATCAGTACCAGACTATTTTTGTTTGGTGTTACAGTGGAACAATAAGTATTTACAGTATTTCTTTAGATTTTGTGACTTATTCCTGAATGTCTATTATTTTAAATAGGAATAAATAGGAATAGGGTCTTCTAAAAGGAAGATCAAATGTCATAATCTCTGTTTGATAAATGAGAATCTTGAGGTAAATGTAAGTTAAATTGTTGTACCCAGGTTATTTAATTTTTTTGGCCTGGATCAATAAGAATAATGAGACAGTCCTGGGTTCCAAGGCTGTGGTTAGCTTTGTTCACTAAATCATATGCCTTTCTAAATATGTGTTATTGTTGAACACTGTACATTTTGGCAACTAGGTTTACTTATCAAAATAGAATTGCGTTTAGAAAAAAAAAAAAGGCCACCTCCTTTAGGGATACTTAATTGTATCTAGTATGTGCCAGATCTGTGATGTGAGGTTAGTGGCAGCAGAGATAAAGAAGGTGGACTGGACTGCCTTAAGAACATAGGGCATAAAATCCCTCAGAGTTATCACATGGACTTTTCACCTGTCAGTGTTTAGCTCTGAAGTTCCATAATTTAGTGTTTTGCTAAGGGCTTGGTTGGGTACTGTCCATCTTTTACAAGGCTGTAAATTAATTTTTTTTGGTGGGGAGGCAGATAAACGCTCTCTTCCACAGATTTGATTGTTTATTTCCTCCAAATTCAAATGTCACTTTCACTGCAAAAAAGGCAGTAGATTAAGTTGATTGAGCGTCTACCTTTGCCAGACCCTGTTAAAGTCGAAGACAAATAAGATGTAGGCCCCGCTAGGGATAAAAGACTTTAAGGAAAACAAGATGTAGACTGTTTAATATGGGAAGACAAACATTTAAGTGCATATAATACAGTGTGATAAGTACAATAATGGAAACGTGTACAAGCCACATGGCAAAGTATAGGAAATGACCAATCTGATCAAGAAGACAAGATGTTTATCAAGAATAAATATATACATATACATACTTTTTTTTTTTTTTTTTTGAGACGGAGTCTTGCTCTGTTGTCCAGGCTGGAGTGCAACGGCACGATCTCAGCTCACCACAACCTCCGCCGTCCAGGTTCAAGTGATTCTCCTGCCTCAGCCTCCAGAGTAGCTGGGATTACAGGCACCCGCCACCATGCCTGGCTAATTTTTTTTGTATTTTTAGTAGAGACGGGGTTTCACCATGTTGGTCAGTCTGGTCTTGAGCTCCTGACCTCAGGTAATCCACCCTCCTTGGCCTCCCAAAGTGCTGGGATTAGAGACATGAGTCACTGTGCCTGGCCACATACATTATTATTATTATTACTACTGTTATTATTTTAAATAGCAGTCTTCGTGGCAATGAGAGCCTATTTTCTTGTGGCCCAGTGTTTTACGTGCAAGTACAACTGCTTGATAGGAATAGAAAGGGAGAGAATAGGGGTGGGTAAATAGTAGTAGGGCTTGGTCGGAATAGAAAGGGAGGAGAATAGGGATGGGTGAACAGTAGATTATTTTGTATCTAAAAGACCCTTTGACTTTTTATCATTGGTAATTTAGTTTCTTATTAAATCCCTCTTTAAGGAGAATTGTTCTGTGATTACTGAAAGTAATAGTGTTTCTTTTATGACAGAGGTAATTTCCCCAGGGTTGCAATTCATACATAATGTATCTTTTAAAAGTTACATACAAGTATAAGGGAATCTACTTCACACTGTCTGGAAATACACTGGGCGTTTTGGGTACATTCTCATCTCATTGAGCCAGGAGTGAATTCCTTTCCAAAGGTGAGCACTATCAGGATGAAAATCTGCTTCCCTTCCCCTCAAAGGGTAATTGTAGAGAGGACAGGATATATGCTATCCGCTATTAACTACCTGCTCCCATTTTCTCGAATCCCAAGTTTTCTCTCTAATTCATTCTCAATGTTCCTGCCAGACTTTTAGTTCTAAACATAATTTAGTTATGTTACTCTCCTTTACTAATTTATTTAATGGCTCTCCATTTGCTCATTTCTTGAAGTCTAAATCTTTTTAAAAATGCCATTTCAGGTGGCTTGTCATCTACACAGACTTCCTTTGTTTTTTGAAGACAGAGACTCACTCTGTCGCCCAGGCTAGAGTGCAGTGGGGTGATCTCGGCTCACTGCAACCACTGCCTCCTGGGTTCAAGCAATTCCCATGCCTCAGCCTCCCGAGTAGCTGGGATTGCAGGGGCATGCAACCACGTCCGACTAATTTTTATGTTTTTCGTGGAGATGGGGTTTCACCATGTTGGCCAGGCTGGTCATGAATTCCTGACCTCGGGTGATCTGCCTTCCTCAGCCTCCCAAAGTGCTGGGATTACAGACGTGAGCCACCGAACCTGGCCTCTAATGACAGACTTCAAACATAATCCCTCACCATGTCTTTCCATCCACTGTACACCCTAGCCATACCAACCATTTATTTTGCATACAATAAAAATAGACAAGGCCCCATCACCATTTAACATGCTTTATATTTTGCTTATATATGTTGTCTTCCTTTATTAAAATATAAGCTTTATCATGTAGACAGTGATTTTTTTCTGTTAGGTTTATTACTGTTTCTCTACCACCTTAGACTAGTGCCTTACACATAGTAGGCACTTGGCAAATTTGCATGGATGAATGAATTTTTAAAATCTATCTTCACATGAGTACACCAGGATTAATATTAAGTGCTTCTTCCTATGTGCTGGGGGCTATGTTCTGTTACTGTTAGTGTTTTTAATTAATGGAGAATTTGGTTTCTCACATTTTTTTAAAAAAAGATAATGTTTTAGGTTTGTAGCGAGGGTACTTTTTTTGATTTGTCTTTGTTTTTGTTTTTTTGAGATGAGGTCTCAACCCAGGCTGGAGTGTAGTAGTGAGATCTTGGCTCACAGTAACCTCCTCTTCCCAGGCTCAAGCAATCCTCCTACCTCAGCCTCTCGAGTAGCTGGGACCATAGGTGCGCGCCACCATGCCTGGCCAATGTTTTGTATTTTTGGTAAAGATTTCTCCATGTTGCCAGGCTGGCCTTGAATTCCTGAGTTCAGGCAATCCACTCTCATTGGCCTCCCAAAGTGCTGGGATTACAGGCGTAACCCACCACACTTGGCTAAGTTGTTGGTATTAATGACTTGCTCTTTCTTTCTGGTAGCCTTCAACAAGAATATGATGTAATACATATATTGAGAAATTATATTCTAGACAACATTTTTCCTTAAGTGAGGAATAAGAAATCAAGTCGTTGCCAGGTGTGGTGGCTCATGCCTATAATCCCAGCACTTTGGGAGGCCGAGGTAGGATGATCACTTGAGCCCAGGAGTTTGAGACCAGCCTGGACAATGTGGCAAGACCCCGCCTCTGCAAAAAGATTTAAACAGTTAGCATGTGGCTCATGCCTATAGTCTCAATTACTAAGGGAGCTGAGGCGGGGGGATCCCTTGAGCCCAGGAAGTCAAGGTAACAGTGAGCTATAATTGTGCCACTGCATTCCAGCCTGGCCACAAAGCGAAAACTTGTCTCTAAAAAAAATTAGGAAGAAAGAAAGAAAGGAAGGGAAGGTGAAGGGAGAGTGGGAGGGTGAGGAAGGAAGAAGGAAAATCAGTGTGTTTTCCTTCGATAGCTAGTCTATAAACAGAAATTTCTTTACAGCTGAACCAATGTTTTCCTTATGTTCTGTGATCAAAATACTGAATTTCCATACATTGCAGTTCTATCAGAAAAAAAAAAAACTTGTTTTTTTTTTTTTTAAATTGCTGATTGTTTTTTACTCTTAAAATTTATTTTAAGTTGCAATTCAGTGCTTGGAGACAGTTTTTAAGATCAGCCCAGAAGATACACACCTAGCAGTTTCACAGCCTTTGACGGAAATGTTTACCAATTCCTTCTGTAAGGTATGTTGTCATTATTTTTCTCATTATTAACTGATATAACTATGACTACAATTTTATGTTAATAGGTTGTTAATAGTTGAGGGGCCAGGTATATTAACTTCATCCTGTATATAAGGTAAATAGTCTGTCTATATGGATATAATTGGGTGTCTAAAATGTAACTCATTTAATGTGCTTTAGATTTTCATATTGATAACTATTTTCATCTTCTCACCTTTTATATTTAATGATATGTATTAGTGGACTTTTAAGTTCTTTACAGTATCTGAGTATTTTTTTTTTCTTGAATGTCATTTCAATGAATCTGAGTATTTTTCGATTTCCAGCATCTGAATTGGTGTTTCCCTAAAACGTGGAATACAGCTTTAAAAAGTTTTAATGTCTAGGAAGCAGCCATGTGGAAATAGATTCATCTGGAATTGAATCATCATTTCTGAAGCAGAAGTCATCAAATTTGCCCATTGATGGGGCTCTTTAAAACAGGAAAAGGTTAAGGGTCACTGGGCAAAACTAAGACTGAAATCCAAGTTTGCTGATCCCTGTTCCTGGGAACTATTTATACATGGTCTTGGGTTTCTGGCCTTTTCAGGAAACAGACCATGAGACTGAAAAATGCTAAGGTTAGTGAGTTTAGGGCTCCCACATGTGGGTTGAACTCTCAGTTGTTTCTTTGTTTTCTTTTTTTCTGAGGCAGGTCTCTCTCTGTCACCCAGCCTGGAGTCCAGTGGTGTGATCATGGCTCACTGCAGCCTCAACCACCTGGCCTCAGGCAGTCCTCAATTCTCACACCTTAGACTTGCGAGCAGCTGGGACTACAAGCACACACCACTACACCCAGTTAATTTTTGTTTGTTTGTTTTTGTTTTTTAGTAGCAACGGGGTCTTGCTTTGTTTGTTTTGTTGCCTAGGCTGGTCCTGAACTCCTGAGCTCAAGCCGTCATCCTGCCTTGGCCTCCAAAAAGTGCTCAGATTATAGCCGTGAGCCACCACACCTGGCCCCACATGTTTCTTTATGACATTTTGGTGCCTCATGGGCTCCTTTTGTTTTTCTAACTCCATACTTGAGCTTTAGTATATAATGAAGAATTCTGGAGTGAAACTGAAACATATCTTGCACACTTCAGTCTGGAGTGGACATTGCTGACAATACCATACTTGACTGGATCCTCCAGGCTCTGTTTCTCGAACTTCTTGGAAAGAGGTTGTTAGAGTTGCAATGAAGATGGCAACTTGGCAGTAAATCATTCCCTTTTATTACACTTGGGAGAAAAATAATGCACTTATACATTAATTCATCAAACAGATGAATTCTTATTGTGTGACAAGATATAAGGAGATAGTAACGTTTATCTCTGTTCCTCATCGGGGAACTCCCTTTTTCTTCCCTTTGGTGATGGTGGGCTGTGGTTCTTTTATTGATTGAGCCTGTGGCCCCCTCAGGGAACCCTGTTTCAGTGGCTAGATATGGTTATGGATAAAGCAGACCTTCTTTGCTGTCAGATATGTGAGCCCTGTGCTTGAGACAGTTTTAGATTTGCTCACTCTTTAGCTACTGTCACCATTGACTTAATACTGAAGATATTAGAACTTCTTTTTTTTTTTTTTCTTCTCAGGAAGCTCTAATTGACTTTTACCCTCTGTTTGAATAAAGCTTTTTCTTTATTTTGCTGTATCTCCCTGATTGCATTTAATTATAAGAAGTTTGTTGGTCACTATTGTTAAAATACAGTTTACTGAAACTGGCTGCCGAAAATATCTACAGTTGTGTTATATGTGGTATCATGTTTCTTTTTTTTTCTTTTTTTTTTTTTTTGAGATGGAGTCTTGCTCTGTCGCCCAGGCTGGAGTGCAGTGGCGCAATCTCAGCTCACTGCAACCTCTGCCTCCCAGGTTCAAGCGATTCTCCTGCCCCAGCCTCCTGAGTAGCTGGGACTGCAGGCGTGCGCCACCATGCCTGGCTAATTTTTTTTTTTTTTTTTTGAGAAGGAGACTTGCCCTGTTGCCCAGGCTAGAATGCAGTGGCACGATCTCAGCTGACTGCAACCTCCGCCTGCCGGGTTCAAGTGATTCTCCTGCCTCAGCCTCCTGAGTAGCTGGGATTACAGGCACCCGCCACTGTGCCCGGCCCTGGCTAATTTTTGTATTTTTAGTAGAGACGGAGTTTCACCATCTTGGCCAGGCTGGTGTCGAACTCCTGACCCAATGATCCGCCTGCCTCGGCCTCCTAAAGTGCTGGGATTATAGGCATGAGCCACCGCGCCTGGTCTCATAATTCTTTAGTAGTCTTATTTTACAGCTATGGCTTCATTCCATATATGTTTGTTGACAGAGTATGGCAGAGAAAGTGTAAAATTCACCTGAAATAGCATCAAGATTGTTGTAATTAAAGAAATTATTTGTCTCACCAAGTGTACTTGATTGTTATATTGGTCATTTTATCTTTAGGATACTGCTTTTCTATTTTTTTCCCCCAATTATGTTTATATACCAAGTGGATTCATTCCCTTCATTTAAAGTAGGTAGCTCTTGCTCCCCCATGGTGAACTGCTCAAATTTATGCAGTGAATATGATAATTAGTTTTCAAACTATAAAACAGTGACAATTTTGGCAAATAATTTAGAAGGATTGGGAAGACAGAAGAGATTATAATCTATTTTTTAATATGCTATTTTTCTGACCCCCAAATCGCTTTTTCCCATGTATAAAGTGCCTAGGTTTATTGGAAAATTTAAAATACAAGGAACCCTAAAGCCGAGTACTGTAGGATGGTAATGTGTCTTTGAATTATGTTTAGATCCTGAGTAACTACAGTCAGTTTTAAGTAGTGACCTCTACTTAGGAAGGTTCTCATTTTGATTCTGTATTTTTATTCCAGTATTTTATGCTTAGGAAAACTGATTAGTAGATAATGATTTTTAAAAAAATAAGGACAAGACCCATATATTTGTCAGTGATTTTTTTACTTGTGAATATTTATGTCTAATTTGCAAAATATATTTCTGATGTTAGAGCTATCAATTTTGTGGAAACTCTAATCAAGACAAAGGTAATGATGAATATAGACTACAGTACATAGGGCTGGGCATGGTGGCTCATGCCTATAATCCCAACACTTTGGGAGGCCAACATGGGAGAATTGCTTAAGCTAGGAGTTTGAGACCAGCCTGAGCAACATAGGGAGACCCTATCTCTATAAAAAATTTAAAAATTACTCAAGTGTAGTGGCACACACCTGTAGTCCTAGCTACTCTGGAGGCCGCGGTGGGAGGATCACTTGAGCCCTGGAGGTTGAGGTTGCAGTTAGCCATGGTCACACCACCATACTCCAGCCTGGGTGACAGAGTGAGACCCTGTCTCAAAAACAAACAAACAACAACAACAACTATATGTATGTATGTATATTACATAGGTCAATGGCTACAAATTATGCTTCTTTAAAAAAATGATAGACTGATTTATGAACTTCAGAGTCAAGTTTAAAAGCAATACAATTTTAAAAAGATCTTTCAAAAATGAAAAAACATACTGTGTTCCCCATGCCACTCAAGATTTTTCTAAATCTTAACATTTGGTTTTCATAAGCACCTGTAGTTTGAACCTTATTAATGGAAAGTTGGTGTTGGAATGATAGTAGGTACTAAAGACAGGGATTTTATAGTGTTTTCTTTTCTTTCTTTTTTTTTCTTTTTGAGAAGGAATCTTGCTCTGTTGCCCAGGCTGGTGTGCAGTGGTGCCATCTCAGCTCACTGCAAGCTCCGCCTCCCGGGTTCACGCCATTCTCCTGCCTCAGCCTCCCGAGTAGCTGGGACTACGGGTGCCCGCCACCTCGCCTGGCTAATTTTTTTTTGTGTGTGTGTTTTTAGTAAAGACAGGGTTTCATTGTGTTAGTCAGGATGGTCTCGATCTCCTGACCTCATGATCCGCCCGCCTTGGCCTCCCAAAGTGCTGGGATTACAGGCGTGAGCCACTGCGCCTGGCAGTGTTTTCTTATCTTGTAGTAAAATTAATATATGTTCATTGTTTTTAAAAAGTTGGGGCCAGGTGTGGTGGCTCATGCCTGTAATCCCAGCACTTTGGGAGGCTGGGGCAGGCGGATCACGAGGTCATGAGATCTAGACCATCCTGGCCGATGTGGTGAAACCCTGTCTTTACTAAAAATACAAAAATTAGCAGGGCGTGGTGACACGCACCTGTAGTCCCAGCTACTTGGGAGGCGGAGGCAGGAGAATTGCTTGGACCTGGGAGGTGGAGGTTGCAGTGAGCCGAGATCATGCCACTGTACTCCAGCCTGGCAACACAGCAAGACTCCATCTCAAAAAGAAAAGAAAAAAAAAATTGGACAATATGGAAACATGGAAGTTAAAATTTTAATTCTGATACACATCTTTCCAGGCTGTTTTTAATGTTTGTGCTAACATATTTATGTAACATATTATAAATGATTTTTTGTAGACTGATTTTGACTTTGTAAGGTATATCTTAGATAGGATATTAGACATTTTGTTCCAAAATTTTCACTAATATAAACAATCCCTTGATCATATTTCTATTCCTGTTCTTTACATACTAATTCCATTGTTTTGTTTATGAAGTAGGATTGCCGGGTATGGGAAATGCACATTTTTTAAAAGTTTGATTCACACGTTCTTCATATTCTTTTTCTTTTTTTTTTTGAGACAAGATCTGGCTCTGTTGCCCAGGCTGGAGTACAGTGCCATGATCTCAGCTCACTGCAACCTCTGCCTCCTGGGCTCAAGCCATTCTCCTACCTTAGCCTCCCAAGTAGCTGGGACTACAGGCACATGCCACCACACCTGGTTAATTTTTGTGTTTTCTGTAGAGATGGGGTTTCACCATATTGCCCAGGCTGGTCTCGAACTCCTGAGCTCAAGCTGTCCATCCACCTCGACCTCCCAAAGTGCTGGGATTAAGGCATGAGCCACCGGGTCCAGTCACACATATTCATATTTCTAATAAAAAATATATGAGAGGACTTTTCCCTTATTTTTTGTTAATGCTATTATTTAGGAATTTGATTTCATGATGTGGAGTTACAGATGATTTAAAATGTGGGTAATTTATTATTATTTTATAGTATGCTAGAATGATTCTTTATGTAGCTAAAGGGAAGTGCATTGATTTTTATTTAATTTCAGAATGATGTTCTGCCCCTTTCAAACTCAGTGCCTGAAGATGTGGGAAAAGCTGACCAATTAAAAGATGAAGGTGAATATTTCATACAAAAATGACTTACTTAGTAAAGCTTTCTGAACCTGTGGAGGAAATTACTGTCAATTGATATAGTTCTGATTTACACCACCAAGACTAGACTGTCATGAGTGCACATGGCATTTACAAAACAGAAGTGAATGTGATGGGTGAGAAGCCTGCAAGTACAGAATGGCTTGTGGGCAATACAGTTATAGCTTGCTTCAAGAGAAACAGATCTGTTGTGAGTAAAAGTTGCAGAACAAATAACTTAAGGGCGAATTGCTTCTGACTGTTTTTGCTACTTTTACTGTAGGATCTCAAATTCTTCTTTATACTTAAAAAGAGGAAAATAGTTTTCAGCATTATTTTAACTTTCGTATCTTTAGTGTTTTTGAGTTCTTTGAAATTTGTTAAGGTAGGCATGTGGTACTTGGTTATTAGCTAGCACTTTTGATTACTACATGATTACTAGTTGGCTATTGAAGCATTCTTGGTTTTGATAAATAAGTCACTGTTGAGGATTTGTGTTCAGTTTTTCCATTATGTCAACTATGTTAAGCTATAGACGAGAGTCGTGTCAGGCCTGCAAGATTTGTATTACAAAGCTGTAGGGTACAGTCCTTATCTTTAGCAGTGAGTGAGAGCCAATAAATTATCTGTTCTGTATATAGACAGGGAGTTATTAGGGAATATGCTATGTTCAGAAACATTTTCTAGCCTTTTCTTTATTTCATAGCTTGAAGAAGGCAGTTGAGTTAAAAAAGTATATATCGTGGCCGGACATGGTGGCTCACGGTAATCCCAGCACTTTGGGAGGCTGAGGCAGGTGGATCATGAGGTCAGGAGATCAAGACCATCTGGCCAACACGGTGAAACCCCGTCTCTACTAAAAATACAAAAATTAGCTGGGCGTTGTGGCGTGTGCCTGTAATCCCAGCTACTCGGGAGGATGAGGCGGGAGAATTGCTTGAACCCGGCAGGCGGAGGTTGTAGTGAGCTGAGATCATGCCACTGCACTCCAGCCTGGCAACAGAGAGACTCCATCTCAAAAAAAAAAAAAGTTTATATATATTTATATATATTTATACACACACACACACACACACACACACACAATCACCTGGTATCTAAAAAGGTGGATATGAAACAATTATACTGTTCCTATTCCTTGGGCATGGTCGTTTCTCTAGGTCTGTAAATATATACCTGTATCACTGTGGTTTTTGTTTTTGTTTTTTTTTTTTTTGAGATGGAGTCTCTCTCTGCCACCTAGGCTGGAGTGCAGTGGCAGGATCTCGGCTCACTGCAACCTCTGCCTCCTGGGTTCATGCAATTCTCCTGCCTCAGCCTCCAAAGTAGGTGGTATTACAGGCACGTGCCACCACCCTTGGTGAATTTTTTTGTATTTTTAGTAGAGATGGTGTTTCACTATGTTGGCCAGGCTGGTCTTGAACTCCTGACCTGATGTGATCCACCCGCCTCGGCCTCCCAAAGTGCTGGGATTACAGGCTTGAGTCACCATGCCTGGCCTATATCACTGTTTTTAATGGCTGTGTAGTGTTACATGACACTGAGCATGTCTTACTTACCTAGACAGATAATTTTGTAATCCTAAATAACACTGTCTTTGATATTTTTGTGAGTATTTCTTTTTGCTACTTAGTTTTTTTTTTTTTTTTTTTGAGATGGAGTTTTGCTCTGTTGCTCAGGCTGGAGTGCAGTGGCGCGATCTTGGCTCTCTGCAACCTCTGCCT